>NC_068365.1:77431441-77731441 GCF_020536995.1 Dreissena polymorpha
TAACCTTGCTGGTTATTCAATGCTTATTGCATAAGAATAAGGCGATTTCAGAACAATTATTTGAAAAAATAGAAAATACAAATAAAAAAAACATATCAGCTATTATAAGTTGACTCCATAAAGAGAGTGCGTTCATATTCTTTGACATAATAGGTTTCAGTAGAAAACCATAATAAATGCGTAAAAAATTAGCAGAAGCTAAAATGGTGATCTGATTGCTGCTACAAGCCCTTTTCTTATGTCAGTATAAATAATTTTAAAACCAAACATAACATGCACCACTGTATCAAAATGCAAACCTACTGCTAAGAAAAGTATATAATAGTACATAATATAAAAACTATCTGTCTAAGAATGAATAATCAGATGTGATTATAAAGAAAAACTTTGTATAAAAAAAAATAATTTTATGCAAGTTATTCTGTATTATATGACGCGCGAAACATAAAAAAATAACTATTTCAATCTTAGTCTCTTAGCTTTGAATTTATGATTTAACATCAAGTTTAATGGTGATGTTCTATTTCAGGTTGAATGTTTTAATTTCTAAATGCATGGTTATAGACTAAGTTATTTATATTAATTGAAATTAAATCATCCGACGACAAAAATAAAAACTTTCACGTACTTCGACTGTACTTCCATGCTTGTGTTAAGGGCATCCCCTAGTACAGACTCCTTTTCTTTGACAAATACTTGTATGTTATGTTGAAATCCATCATGATGCATAATTAAACATTCACGATAACTGAAATAAAATCAGTAAAAAGATGTCACAACCTATTGGAATTGTGTTAACGTTTATGATCACAATAGATGACATGTACTACTTAAAATATGCATGTCTATTCTTAATAAATGCTGGAGCAACTAGAATTTACTATTATTATATACTGAATGCATATTAGAAAACGGTATATGCATGCTGATCATAAAGCATGGTCCTGAACGGATTACATATTACAGGGTATAAACGAGTAGAAAAATTATGCACCCACAGAATATGTTCTAAAAAGCGCTTTGTTTTTAAAATTCCCCCTAATGCTGGAAATACTCACACATAGAAAGTATCCGCGTGTTCATGCAAGCGAAATAATAAACTTTTTATATAAAATGTATATATTCCTACATGCATTTTTATTTGACTACCATATAAAAGTTCAGGCGTACATTGTATGTATATTACATAAGAACAGGGCGATAGATTTCGTACAAATGAGAGCAACAATGCTAAGAGGTTACTATTTATCGAGAATTATTAGTAGTGAATCAAGTCAATTTACACCTAATCGTGAATATGTTTTATGTTTTGTTCTATTTGTATATAAAAATCATCAAACATCTACATGTATTATACGTCGTTACTTTTTATATGACGATATTTAATCTGACACACCATAACGAGATGCGTTCATATACTTCGACATAATACTGTTTGCGTAGAAAACAAAATACATTCTATTACGGGAAATAATCAGAAGCTAAAACGTTTTTCATATTGCTGCACAAAATTCCTAATATTATGAAATGAAAACACAAAACTTGTATTCATTCGTTCGCTTTTTTTTCTCCCAGCAATTGCACACTGTGGAAAATGCAACCTAATGCTGGAATGTATATAAAAATACATAATCATAAAATATCTTTCTATGACATGAATAAGCAGATCTAATAACGAACAAGATTGTTGACAATGGCTTTTTTCGGACATACGTGTGTACACATGTGATTATAAGAGAAAACATTTGTATTTTCAGTATTAATATGACTCAACATAAAATTTAATAACTACTTCAACGAAGCAGTTGGGATTAAATTTAAATCATTTAAATGGTGAAGTTCCTTTTTAAGGTGAGAAACATTTTTGTTGCCAAGATCAATTTTATGGACTATTTACTTTATATAAATTGAATGTCAATTATCCGACGACAAAATGAAAGCTGTCAGGTACCTCGACTCAATACTGTGTTAAGGGTATACCTGACGTACAGGCTTCTTTACGCTGGACAAATAATTGTATTATTTGCTCAAATCCCCACCAACATAAATAATTAGAAAAAAACGGTAACAAAACACAAACTTCAGGGTACAAAGTATGCCAAAACAAACTTGGGTACGAAAAAATATTTGGGTACGAAAAATACAGGGGTATACACATGTAAACAAATATGCTTCCTAGAAAGATTTTCAAAACAACAACCCGTCCTCAGGGGGGGATCCGGGATTTCTGGTTGGGGGTGGGAAGGGCGGGATATTCAAAGTTGTGCTGGTGGTCAAGGGGGGCGCTGAGCCGCTAGAACCTCTGGTGGGTGCAGGGCATAGCCCTGATAGGGGTCCAGGGGGCGAAGCCCCCCGTAAGCACCACGATTTTAGATTTAAAGGCTTGACAACCACTTCTCGAGCATGTCACGCCTTATATACTTTCATCAAAGTACCTTCTTTTAATGCCAAAACAGTGCATAGTTGGGAAAGATCACAATTAATATTACTACGCAATGCTAGATTTAGTTAATTTAATGTGTGTTGTTTTGCTTTTATTTTAGGAATAATTAAATTAAAAATTATTGTAGGATAAATAGAATACTATGTAAGTGTGATTGTGTACTTAAATTTATACCACTCGTCTCAGAAAGGCTTACAAGGCTCGGCAAGCCTCGCCATGTAAACTTTTCTTCACTCGTGGGATAAATTTAAGTTCACAATCACACTAACATAGTATTCTCTATATAGGTAATAGACCAATTGCCTGAACAGAAAGCTGCGATGTAAACATTACAAAATACAAGACAAAATTGGAGCAAAACTTTTATCAGCGCTTTATTTAAAATTCCCTCCCAATACTGAACATGCATAAAAATAGATAAAGAAATGCATCCATTGAAGCGAAATTATTAAATAGTAAAAAAATAAGTATTGTTAAGTCCATTGAAATATGCGTAAACGTGTGCATGTGTCTTGTCTGTTACTAACATAACATCATAAATCAAAATGTACATTAATCATATATCGATAAATGTAACATCAATTGATTTTTGACAATATAGGCGTATGCGTTCATATACTTCGACCAATACTGGTTTAGGGGGAACCAAATTAAATACATCATTCAATAAGCAGACTCTCAAACTTTGATCACGTTGCTAAAACACGTGCTTACTCTAAATATTATCGGTAAACAATTTGTGTAAGGATAATGTTTTCCTCAAGCAAGTCCGTATGAATAAAACCAAATCTAACATTGTACACTAGGTAAAACTGCAACTTAATTCTGAAAACACTGCAAAATATATACAAAATATTATCCGTCTGAGTATGACTTATCAGATCTAATTATTAACTAGATTCTTGGCGATGCTGTCTTCCCGAGATCCATGATTACAAATAGGATGTAATAGAAAGCATTTATTAAAAAAAAAAATGCTTGCAAATTAATTTTAGTTTGCATTAGACGAAACATTAAATAAACAAACAGCTTTGTAATCGGATTTTAATTTGACATATCTTCAAATGTTGAAATGCTATATGATTTGTAGTCGGTGTTGTTGCAACAAATAGTGGTTATATATATATGTTTATGTATAAATCAACCCTGCATTATTGAGATGTTAAACAATGAAAGCTTTTAGAGTATTCTGCTTAATGCTGATTAAAGGGCATATCAAAGTACAGGCTCCGTTTTGCACAAAATACGTGTATGCTGTGCTGAAATCCATCATGGTACATACTTATACATTCACGAAACAGTTAAAAGATAAATACAGGATATAAACACATTTTGAATTTTGTTAACATAATCAGAAATTACATGTACTTTAAAACATTATATTTCTTTCCTAATAACGCTGGAGCAACTAGAGTTTTAACCTTTTGTAATTAACGCATATTGCGAAATTGATATAGGCATGCTGAACATAAAAATAACAGCAGTTGGATTTTTAATTTTGCATCTTTTAATATGGTGATGTGCTATGTAAGGTGTGAACGTTTTTGTTGCAAAACTCATTGTTTTAGATTTATTTCTTTTTATAAAAAAACACATAATTATCCGACGACAAACATACAAGTTTTCAGGGTACTTCGACTTAATGCTTATTAAGGGCTAACCCATAGTAAGGCCTCCTTTACGTTGGACTGTACTTGTATGCTATGCTTATACCCAGCATGGCACGTCAGTATACATTCACAAAAACGGTAATAAAATATATAAAATATATCAAAACTGTTGATTTTGTTGTTAACGTCATGATCAGAAATAACATGTACTTTAACATATAACATTTGTATCCTTTATAAAGCTGGAGAAACTAGAGTTGTACTCTTATATAAAGATCACATATTTAAAAAAAAGTTAAATGCATGCTGAACAAAAATCATGGTCCTGAAGGGATTACAGGGTATACACGACCAAACAAAAGTTATAAAATCCCATGAACAGGTTTGAACGACGACAAAAATAAAAGCTTTCATGTACTTCGACTTAATGCTGATTTAAGGCCATACCCATAGTTCAGGCTCCTTTTCGTTGGAGAATACTTGTATGCTATGCTGAACACCATCATGGTACATAATAAACACGCACGAAAACGGTAATAAATATTATTAAAGATATCACAACTTTTGGAATTTATGTAACGTACATTATCAGAAAGTACATGTACATTAAATCATAGCATGTCTATCCGAATAAACGCTGGAGCATCTAGAGATTCACTCTTATATAACGAAAGCATATTGAGAAAACGCTATAGGCATGCTGAACAAAAACATGGTCCTGAATGGATTACAGGGTATACACGTGTAAACATTAAGTATGCAGCCCCAGAATAAGTTTTATTTAGTTATTGATGGGAATGCTGTGCTGCTGGAGCAGCGGAAGTTTTACATTAGTATACTTCACAAAACACTTTGTTTAAAATTACCACTAATGCTGGATATACACAGACATAGACAAATTCAGTGCGTACATTACATGCAAGCATAATCATTAAACTATTATGGTAAAATGTATATACTCCTACAGGTGTTTTATTTGCCTACCATGTACATGTATGCATATTCAGGCGTACCCGTTATGCATATTACATAATAGTAGGGCGATATCAGAATAAGTATTCCGTTCAAATGAGAGACACAATGATATAAGGAAATTATTTATCGAGATCATGTAAGAAGTGAATGAAGACAATTTAAAAATATGCGTGAATATGTTAACGTTTGTTTTCTGTTGTGTTTTTTTTTTCAATAAAATCATACATTCTACATTTATAAATATCGTTCAATGTCATATCCAGCTATAATTTGACATCATAAGAGAATGCGTAAATATTCTTCGACATAATACTGTTTAAGTAGAAAACCTAATAAATGCGTTATAGAAATTAGCAGAAGCTAATATTGTGATAACATTGTTTCTACGAGCCCTTAATGTAATAAAATGACAACACAACACTTTGTTTTTATATGTTGTTTTTCTTCCAGTCAGTATGAATTTATAAAACCAAACATAGAATTTCACACTGTGATAAAAATGTGGGAAAGTATATAAAAGTACTTATTAATAAAACTATCTGTCTAAGAATGAATAATCAGATGTAATTATGAACTAGATTGTTTACAATGCTATTTTCCTGACATCTGTGTTTACACCTGTGATAATAGAGATAAAAAATGTTTAAAAAATAAATAAATTTGTATGCATAGTTATTTCAGTAATAATATGACGAAACATAAAAAATAATAAACTATTTCATCTAAGCAATTGGATTTTTAATCTAACATCTAGTTTAATGATGATGTTCTATTTCAGGTTGAATGTTTTTGTTTCTAAATGCATTGCTATAGACTTATTTATTTATATAAATTGAACTTAAATCATCCGACGACAAAAATTAAAGCTTTCTTGTACTTCGACTTAATGTTGTGTAAATGGCATACCCATAGTACAGACGCTTTTTCGTTGGACAAATGATTGTATGCTTTGCTGAAATCCATCATGGTTCTTAATTATAAATTCACGAACACTGAAATTAATATATTAAAGGGATATTTTCACGGTTTGGTAAATTGACAAAATTGAAAAAAGTTGTTTCAGATGCGCAAATGTTCGGTTTAGTTATGATATTTGTGAGGAAACAGTATTACTGAACATTTGCCACGGTCCAATATAGCCATTATATGCGTCTTTTAACGATTTAAAAACCTAAAAATTATAAAGCGTTGCAACGCGAAACGATTGAATAATTTGGAGAGGTCTCTTGTTGTCGTTTAAATTTGTAAAACTACGAAGATTGCTTATATAAGGTATAAAATACGCATATTATGTATTATTGGCAGGATAGCTCAGTTGGCTAATGCATTTTTACTGAAGGATTCCGGGGGTCACTGGTTCGAGCCCTGCTGTGGGCTACTTTTGTTTCCTTTTTAAAATTGTATTTTTGATTTTTTACTGGAGCTTTTAAAATTTAATGTTTACATTTATCAATATAAAGCATTTAATGACAAACTTCAAAACATGCCAAAATCTGTGAAAGGCCCCTTTTAATATATAAAACTTATGGAATTGTGTTAACGTTCATGATCAAATAGATTACTAGCACTTTAAAACATGACATTTCTATCATAAATTAATGCTGGGGCAACTAGAGTTTTACTCTTATATAATGAATGCATATTTAGAAAACGGTATATGCATGCTGATCATAAAACATGGTCCTGAATGGATTACATGGTATAAACGAGTAGACATATTATGCAACCGCAGAATATGTTTGAAAAAGCGCTTTGCTTAAAATTCCCCCTAATGCTGGAAATACTCACACATACAAAGAATCCGTTTGTTCATGCCCGCGAAATAATAAGCTATTATAGTAAAATATATATATTCCTACATGTATTTTTATTTGACTACCCTATACGTGTTAAGGCGTACATTGTATGCATATTACATGATAATAGGGCGATATATTTTGTACAAATGAGAGTAACAATGCTAAGAGGTTACTATTTATCGAGAAATAAGTAGTGAATCAAGTCAATTGACAATATGCGTGAATATGTTTACGTTGTTCTGTATTTCATTTTTAAAAAAAAACATCATACAATTTAAATTTATTATATGTCGTTACATTTTATATGAAGATATTTAATCTGAAATCATAAAGAGAATGTGTTCATATACTTCGACATAATACTGTTTGCGTAGAAAGCAACATACATTCTTACATAAATAATCGGAAGCTAAAATATTGCTGCAAAAAGCCCTTAATATAAATAAATGAAAGCACAAAACTTTGTAATCCTTTTTTTTTCTTCCAGCAATGGCACACTGTGGAAAATGCAACCTATTGCTGAAAATGTATATACAAATACATAATAAAAATATCTTTCTAAGAATGAATAAGCAGATCTGATAATGTACTTAAAACGACAACATTTCTATCCTAAATAAACGCTGGAGCAAGAGTTTTTCTCTCTCTTATATAAAAAACGCATATTTAGAAAACGATATAGGCATACTGAACATAAAACATGAATGGATTACAGGGTATACACGTGTAAACGTAAATTATGAAGCCCAGAATATGTTCTAAAAAGCGCTTTGTTTAAAAATCAACATGATGATGGAATACACACACATAGGAAGAATCCGTTGTGAATGCAAGCGAAATAATAAATTATAATGGGAAAATGTATATATTCCTACAACGGTTCTATTTGACTGCAATATATGTGTATTCCGGAGTACATTATATGCATATTACATAAGAATAAGGCGATATCAGAATCAGTATTTCGTACAAATGAGAGTTACAATGCCATAAGGTTAATATTTATAGAGAACACCTCAGCAGTGAATCAAGTCAATTTACAACATGTGTGAATATGCCACGTTTTCTTCTGTTTGTTTTTTATATAAAAAAATCATCATTTCATCTACATGTATTATATATCGCTAAATCTTATATGAAGATATTTATTCTGACACCATCAAGAGAGTACGTACAGATATTTCAACATAATACTGTTTTAGTAGAAAACAAAATAAATGCATAAAAGAAATTATCAGAAGCTGAAACTTTGATCACGCTCCTGCAACAAGCCTTTATTATACAAAAAGACATAACACAACTTTTTATTTATACTTTCTTTTCTTCCAGCAAGTCCGAATGAATAAACCAAACATGAAAATATATATAAAATACATTAATAAATATACTGCTAAGTATAAAGAAACAGATACAATTATGCACTATATTGTTTGCAACGCTACTTTTCCAACATATGTTTTTAAAAATGTGATTATAATAGAAAGCATTTGTTTTAAGAATAGGATTTATTTTTATGCTTAGTTATTACAGTATGTATATGACAAACATACATATTAATAAAATATTTCATCTAAGCAGTTGGATTTGTATTTTGAATTATTTTTAAGGTACTTCGACAAAACGCTGATTTTAGGGCTAACCAATAGTACAGCCTCCATTTCGTTGGACAATTACGTGTATGCTATGCTGACAATATCATGGTACATAAGTATACATTAACGAAAACGGTAATAAATAAATATAACATATCACATCTTTAGGAATTGTGTTAACGTACATGATCAGAAATTACATGTACTAATTTCTATCATAAATAACGCTGGAGCACCAGAGTTTTACTCTGATATAATGAACGCATATTTAGAAAACGATATAGCCATGCTGAACATAAAACATGGTCCTGAATGGATTGCATGGTAAACACGTATAAACTGGAAATACACACGCATGGAAATAATCAGTTTGTCCATGCAAGCAAAATAATTAAAATATTATGCTAAAATGAAAATATTTTCCTACATACGTTTTTTGTTTGCTTAGCATGTATGCATATCCAAGCGTACACTGTATGCACATTACTTACCAATAAGGCGATATCAAAATCAGTATTTCGCGCAATGAGAGTTCCAATGCTCAGCTATAAGGTTAATATTTATCCAGAACACAGAAGTGGTGAGTCATGTCTATTTTAAATATAGGTCAATATGTTAACCATTTTTTGTTTGTGTTTTTATAAAAAAAAAATAATAAAATCTACATTCTTTATATATCGTTATATTTTATATGAAGATATTTAGTTTGACATATTACGATAATGCGTGTATATACTTCGACATTATACTGTTTCAGATAAAAATATATCAATAAAAGAAATTATCAGAAGCTAAACCCATGATCACGTTGCTGCAACAAGCCCTAAATGCCAACACAATTTTTTATTGATACTTTTTTTTTCGTCCGAATGAATAAAACCAAACATAGCTTTGCACGGTGTGAGTAATGCAACCTAATGCTGAAAATTTATATAAAATACATAAAATTAAAGCGATCCGTCTAAGTATAAAGAATCAGATAATATTATAAACTAGGTTGTTGGCAATTCTACTTTCCCAACATCTGTGTGTACACATGTTATGATATGAGAAAATATTTGTTAAAGATAAGAATGTATTGTTATGCAAAGTAATTTCAGTATTCATATGCCTCAACATAAACATTGATTAACTATTTCATGTGTTTAAATGGTGATGTACTATTTAAAGAATGTACTTTTTGTTGCCTAAATCATTGCTAAAGACATATACATTCACAAAACGGTAATGAAATATAATAGTATGAAAGATATCACAACTGTTGAATTTTGCTAACGTCCATGATCAGAAATTACATGTGCGGTAAAACATAACATTGCTATCATAAATTACAGCTGGAGAACCTAGAGTTTTACTCTTATATAATGAACGCATATTTAAACAACGTTAAAGGCATGCTGAACATAAAGCATGGTCCTGAATGGATAACAGAGTATACGCTAGCAAACAATAAACAATAATGGTAAAATGTATATATTCTTACATGCGTTGTTATGTCAATACCATATATGTTTATTCAGGCATACACTGTATGCAAATTACATAAGAATACGGCGATGTCAGGATCAGATTCTCGTACAAACGAGAGTTACACTGTTATGAGGTTAATATTTTTCGAAAACACATTAGACGCGTTTCAGTCAATTTACAATATGCGTGAATATGTTGATGATTTTCTGTTTTTATACAACATACATCATAACATCTACATTATTATATATCGTTAATTGTTATATCGAGATATATTAGTTTTTACACCAATACGAGAATGCGTTCATATTCTTTGACATAATGCTGTTTAGTAGAAAACCAATTAAATGCATCATAGAAATAAGCAGCAGCTGGAACGTAGATCAAATTGCTGCGACAAGCGCTTAATATAATAAAATTCCAACACAAAACTTTGTATCGATAGTTTTTTCTTCCTGCAAGTTGACTGAATTTAACCAAACATAGCATTGCACAATGTGGAAAAGGTAACCTAATTCTGGAAATATATATAAAAATACATAAAATAAAGCTATCTCTCCAAGAATGAATAATCAGATCAAATAATGACATAAATTGTTTACAATGCTATTTTCCCAACATCGGTGTTTCACATGTGATTATAAGAGAAAGCATTTGTTTAAGAAAAGGATTTATTTTTATGCAAAGTTATTTCAATATTAATATATGGAAATATTAAACATTATGAACTGGTTCAACTAAGCCATTGGATTTTAAATTTTGCATCTGTTTAAATGGTAATGTGATATTGAAGGTGTGATCATATGATTTGCCGAATTATTTTTATAGAATAATTTATTTATATTAATTAAACTTAAATTATCCGACGACAAATATTCAGGTATTCAATATTTCAGGTACTTCGACTTAATGCTGATTTAAGGGCATACCCATAGTACAGGCTCCGTTTCGTTCGACAAATACTGTTATGCTATGATGAAATCTAGCATGGTACATTATTTAACGTTCACGAAAATGGTTATACATATATTAAACAAAATTCACAACTTTTAGAATTTTGCTAACGTACATGATACGAAATTACATGTACTTTAAAACATAACATGACAATCATAAATAAACGCTTGAGCAACTAGAGATTGGTAGTTTAAATGTGTCATATCGCATACTGGACCTTACATTTGGTCCAGACTGTATTATAGGGTATAAACGTGTAAACAAATATTATGCCTCCCTAGAAATATTTTCAGAACACCAATCCCTACTTCATTGTAACTAGTCCGTGTGAGGGAAGTGATACATTGCCTGACCAGAAAGCTGAAATGCAAAACATTACAATTACACGACAAAACTGCAGTAAACTGCAGCAAGCGCTTTGTTAATTTTTTTCCAAATGTTTTAAATGCATAAACATAGAAAGAAGCAGTGCGTCCATACAAGCGAAATTATTAAACTTGTAAGGCAGTATATATTTTTCAACATGCGTTTGTATAACTTTGTCGGTTATTCAATTCTTATTGCATAAGAATAAGGCGATATCAGAACCAATATTTTGTACAAATAGAAAATACAAATAAGAAATGTTTGGTTGTAAAGTTATTTAAACATGCATAAGACAAACAAAAAAACTATTTCGACTTTACAGTTGGATTTTAAATTTACATCTGTTTAAATTGTTTAGTGCTATTTTACTTCTGTTCGGTCCTTTTCCCACAATCGTTCTTATATTATTTTATTTTTTGATGCGAATTGACCTTGCCTTATTCGGACGACAAAAATGAAAGCTTTCAGATTCTACGATTTAATTATGCTTTAAGGCCATACTCACAGCACAGGCTTCTTTTTGTTGGACAAATACTTTTACATTAACGGTAACAAATCATAAACATTTAGAAAATTATTGACACACATGTTCAGAAATTATTTAAAAACATTTAATGTATATCCTTATTTACAAGAATAAATATCATGAATGTAAATGTTTAAATGACTTTAGTGATATTAACGAAAGAAATCTTAATATGTGTTGTATCAGTATGACGCTTTATTAGCATTAACACGGTGCCTATACCACGTGACTTTTTCGGATCTGTGTTGGGAGAATAAAGCGCGACCCAGTTAACATTTTTAAGGATCTCTTTTTAAATATTTTACCATTTTTAATGGGATAAAGTGGAGAGCCCGCTATTTCTTGAGAGTTTTCTATAGGTTTTATGATCTTTTTAAACAAATAAGTATTTTTTCAGTAAAGTGCAACCGCGCGTTTGAACGGCTAGACAAATGTCGGATCAGTGTGGGGACTTCATATTGCGGTTGCACTTTACTGAAAAATACTTATTTGTTTTAAAAGATCATGATACCTTTAGAAAACTCTCACGAATGAGCTGGCTCTCCACTGTAATAGACCAATTTCCTGAACAGAAAGCTGCGATGTAAACATTACAAAATACAAGACAAAATTGGAGCAAAACTTTTATCAGCGCTTTATTTAAAATTCCCTCCCAATACTGAACATGAATACAAATAGATAAAAGAAATGCATCCATTGAAGCGATATTATTAAAGTAGTAAAAAAATAAGTATTGTTTTAAGTCCATTTGAAATATGCGTAAACGTGTGCATGTGTGTCGTCTCTCACTAAACATAACATCATAAATCAAAATGTACATTTATCATATATCGATAATGTAACATCAATTGATTTTTGACAAAATACAAATTAAATACATCAATTCAATTAGCAGACTCTAACACTTCGATCACGTTGCTGAAACACGTGCTTACTCTAAAATATTGTCGGTAAAAAAATTGTGTAAGGATATTGTTTTCCTCAAGCAAGTCCGTATGAACAAACCAAAACTAACATTGTACACTAGGTAAAACTGCAACTTAATTCTGAAAACTCTGCAAAATATATACAAAAAGTTATCCGTCTGAGTATGACTTATCAGATCTAATTATTAACTAGATTCTTGGCGATGCTGTCTTCCCGACATCTGTGATTACAAATATGATTGTAAAAGAAAGCATTTGTTGAAAAAATAATGCTTGCAAATTAATTTTAGTTTGCATTAGACGAAACATTAAATAAACAAACAGCTTTGTAATCGGATTTTAATTTGACATATCTTCAAATGTTGAAGTGCTTTATGTTTTGTATTCGGTGTTGTTGCCACAAATAGTTGTTATATATATGTTTATGTATAAATCAAACCTGAATAATTGAGATGTTTAACAATGAAAGCTTTTATATTATTCTGCTTAATGCTGATTTAAGGGCATATCCATAGTACAGGCTCCTTTTTGCAAAAATACGTGTATGCTGTGCTGACATCCATCATGGTACATAATTATACATTCATGAAAACAGTTAAAAGATAAATAAAGGATATAACAACATTTTGGATTTTGTTAACATACATAATCAGAAATTACGTGTACTTTAAAACATTGTATTTATTTCCTAAATAAACGCTGGAGCAATTAGAGTTTTACCCTTTTTTAATTAACGCATATTGCGAAAACGATATAGGCATGCTGAACATAAAAATAACAGCAGTTGGATTTTTAATTTTGCATCTTTTATATGGAAATGTGCTATATAAGGTGTAAACGTTTTTGTAGCCAAATCATTGTTTTAGATTATTTTTTTTTATAAAATGAACATAAATTATCCGACGAGAAACAAAAAAGTTTTCGGGTACTTCGACTTAATGCTGATTAAAGGGCTAACCCATAGTAAGGCCTCCTTTACGTTTGACTGTACTTGTATGTTATGCTTAAACCCAGCATGGTACGTAAATATACATTCACAAAAACGGTAATAAAATTTATAAAAGTTATCAAATCTGTTGATTTTTGTTATCGTACATGATCAGAAATAACATGTACTTTAAAATATAACATTTGTATCCTTTATACAGGCTGGAGAAACTAGAGTTTTACTCTTATATAATGATGGCATATTTAAAAAACGTTAAATGCATGCTGACCATAAAACATGGTCCTGAAGGGATTACAAGGTATACACGACCAAACAAAAGTTATAAAACCCCACGAAGATGTTTTGAAAGACGACAAAAATAAAAGCTTTCATGTACTTCGATTTAATGCTGATTAAAGGCCATACCCATAGTACAGGCTCCTTTTCGTTGGAGAAACTATGCTATGCTGAACACCATCATGGTACATAATTAAACATGCACGAATACGGTAATAAATATTATTAAAGATATCACAACTTTTGAATTAATGTTAACGTATATTATCAAAAATTACATGTACATTAAATCATAACATGTCTATCCTAAATAAACGCTGAAGCAACTAGACTTTTACTCTTATATAATGAAAGCATGTTGAGAAAACGCTATAGGCATGCTGAACAAAAAACATGGTCCTGAATGGATTACAGGATGAACATGTGTAAACATAAAGTATGCAACCCCAGAATATGTTTTAAATGTTATTGATGGGAATGCTGTGCTGCTGGAGCAGCGGAAGTTTTACATTAGTATACTTCACAAAACACTTTGTTTAAAAATCCCACTAATGCTGGATAAACACAGACATTAAACTATTTCGGTAAAATGTATATATTCCTTCAAGTTTATTTACTTGCCTTCCATGTACATGTATGTATATTCAGGCGTAACTATTATGCATATCACATAAGAGTAGATCGATTACAGAATCAGTATTTTGTTTAAATGAGAAGAGTTACAATGCTATGATGAAATTATTTATGGAGAACATGTAAGTAGTGAATGAAGACAATTTACAATATGCGTGAATATGATGTTAGTTTTCTGTTGGGTGTTTGATAAAATCATAAAATCTACATTAATATATATCGTTAATTGTCATGTCCAGCTATTATAATTTGACTCCATAAAGAGAATGCGTTCATATTCTTCGACATAATACTGTTTCAGAAGAAAACCAAATAAATGCGTCAGAAATTAGCGGAAGCTAAAATTGTGATCACATTGCTGCTACAAGGCCTTAATATACTAAAATGACAACACAAATGTTTGTTTTCATATGTTGTTTTTCTTCAAGTCAGTATGAATTTATAAAACCAAACATAACATTGCACACTGTATAAAATGCAACTTAATGCTGGGAAAGTATATAAAAGTACATAATAATAAAACTAGATGTCTGAGAATGAATAATCAGATGTGATTATAAAAAAAACTTTGTTTAAGAAACAGATTAATTTTATGCAAATTTATTTCAGTATTAATATGACGAAACATAAAAAATAATAAACTATTTCATCTTAGCAGTTGGATTTGTTATTTAACATCTAGTTAAATGGTGATGTTCTATTTCAGGTTGAATGTTTTTATTTCTAAATGCGTTGTTATAGACTAATTTATTTATAAAAATTGAACTTAAATCATCCGACGACAAAAACAAAAGCTTTCACGTACTTCGATTTAATGCTGTGTTAAGGGCATCCCCATAGTACAGACTCTTTTTCGTTGGACAAACGATGCTGTATGCTATGTTGAAATCCATCATGATGCATAATTATACATTCACGAAAACTGAAATAAAATATGTAAAAGATGTAACAACTATTGGAATTGTGTTTACGTTTATGATCACATAGATTACATGTACTTTAAAATATGATTTTTCTATCCTAAATAAATGCTGGAGCAACTAGAGTTTTACTATAGGGATAATACACGTTTTCGAGGGCATGATCGTCTGCGGGCGCTCGAAAAATCCGTTACTGCCCGAGTGCGCTGCACGAGGGCAGGAACGGATTTTGAGAGCGCCCGCAGGCACGAGGGCAGGAACGGATTTTGAGAGCGCCGGCAGATGATCATGTCCGAGAAAATGGGTATTTTCGCTATTATTGCATAAACAAATCACACATACCAAAATAATTTTAAATAACATTGAAAACAATATTTTGTTCATACGACATCGACAAAATAATTCGATTATTTAAATACAGTTCAAGGTTGTGTTTTAGATATGCCTCACTCGGTCATCATACGAAATGACGAGGCTTTACCTTCGGTGGGCAGTTTTCGATTAAAAATGTGTTTAAACAGTGGATTAATGCAAAGTTGAAATGCAGCAGCGTAAAGTAAGAAATGAGGAATTATTTTGGAATTTACAGCAGGAACGTTGAAGGTACATAAACACTTACATTTACAGCATAGTCTTTTGAAAGTGTTGAGTAAATAACCTTAACTTCAATGACGTTGCCAATACAATAAAGCTGTTGTCAAGAGAGTGCAGGTGATATAGTAACTTGAAAAGTGGATTGAAATAGTCATTATCCCTGCATGCATGTGGAAACTGATGCTTATTCAGTTCCCCATTTATGCTTGGAAAGTCGTCGAAGGCTGGAGAAGGGAAGTAACTGCGCGTAGACCAGATTATGGATATGTAAAACACATAACAGCGCTTGAACGGCACGTGAATCGCATTGTTAATACATGATTTCTCCCGTTAAAGCCCTCTTTTTGCCAAGTTTCTGCATCCCGCCAGAGGGCATTATAGATAGAGTTTATGCAATAATATTATATAATGAATGCATATTTAGAAAACGGTATATGCATTCTGATCATAAAACATGGTCATGAACAGATTACAGGGTATAAACGAACAGAAAAATTATGCAACCACAGAATATGTTCTAAAAAGCGCTTTGTTTAAAATTCCCCCTAATGCTGGAAATACTCACACATAGAAAGTATCCGTTTGTTCATGCAAGCAAAATAATGAACTATTATAATAAAATGTATATATTCCTACATGCATTTTTATTTGACTACCATATATGTGTTCAGGCGTACATTGTATGCATATTACATAAGAACAGGGCGATATATTTCGTACAAATGAGAGGAACAATGCTAAGAGGTTACTATTTATTGAAAAATAAGTAGTGAATCAAGTCAATTTACACTTTGCGTGAATATGTTTTACGTTTGTTCTATTTTTATATAAAAAATCATCATAAAATCTACATTTATTATATGTCGTTACATTTTATATGACGATATTTAATCTGACACCATAACGAGAATGCGTTCATATACTTCGACATAATACTGTTTGCGTAGAAAACAAAACACATTCTTACGGGAAATAATCAGAAGCTAAAACGTGTTTCATATTGCTGCAAAAAGCCCGTAATATAATGAAATGAAAGCACAAAACTTTGTATTTATACGTTGCTTTTTTTCTTCCAGCAATTGCACACTGTGGAAAATGCAACCTAATGCTGGAAATGTATATAAAAATACATAATAATAAAATATCTTTCTAAGAATGAATAAGCAGATCTAAAAATGAACAAGATTGTTGACAATGCTTTTTTCGGACATACGTGTTTACACATGTGATTATAAGAGAAAACATGTGTTAACGAAACTGATTTATTTTTATGCAAAGTTATTTCAGTATTAAAATGACTCAACATAAACATTAATAAACTACTTCAACTAAGCAGTTGGGATTAAATTTAACATCAGTTTAAATGGTGAAGTGCCTTTTTAAGGTGTGAACATTTTTGTTGCCAAGATCAATTTTATAGACTATTTACTTTATATAAATTGATTGTCAATTAACCGACGACAAACATGAAAGCTGTCAGGTACCTCAACTCAATACTGTGTTAAGGGTATACCTGACGTACAGGCTTCTTTACGCTGGACAAATACTTGTATTATTTGCTCAAATCCACCAAGATACATAATTTAGAAAACGGTAACAAAACACAAAACTTCAGGGTACAAAGTATGCCAAAACAAACTTGGGTACGAAAAAACATTTGGGTACAAAAAATACAGGGTATACACATGTAAACAAATATGCTTCCCTAGAAAGATTTTCAAAACAACAACCCGTCCACAGGGGCGGATCCGGGATTTCTGGTTTGGGGTGGGGGCGGGATATTCAAAGTTTTGCTGGTGGTCCAGGGGGGCCGCTAGAACCTCTGGTGGGTGCAGGGCATAGTCCTGATAGGGGTCCAGGGGGGCGAAGCCCCAACCCCCCCCCCCCCCCCCTAAGCTCCACGATTTTAGTGATTTTGAAGGCTTTGACAACCACTTCTCGACCATGTCACGCCTTATATACTTTCATCAAAGTACCTTCTTTTAATGCCAAAAAGTGCATAGTTTATCGTTTTGGGGGTCCAGGGGGGCAAAGCTCCCCGGAAGCGCCACGATTATAGTGATGTTGAATGCTTTGACATGTTTAAATAGGTGATTAAGATCTAGTTAAGTGTTAAACATCAAATGAATTGACTTTACTTTGGCGATTTTAGGGGATCCGCCTATGGTCCTACATTGCATAGCATCACAAAATATCAGATAAAACTGCGGTCAGTGCTGTGTTTAAAATTCCCTTCAAATGCCTACAAATGCATAGAAATAGAAAGATGCAAGCGAAATTATAAAACTTGTATGGCAAAATATATGTATATTGCAACATGCTTGTTTATAGCCGTATATGAATATTCAGGCGTACATTTTTTGACAATTGCATACCAATTATGCGATATCAGAACAAATATTTTGTACAAATGAGAATATTGTATGTATCGAACCCGTATTATGTATAATAGTTAATACACAATATGTGTGAGTGCACTGTTATGTTTGTTTGTCTGTTTTTTCTTCTTCTTAAAGTATAATCATAAAGTATACATTTATTAAATATCGTTAAATCTTATATCGAGAGGTCTTATTTTTACGACAGTAAGAGAATGCGTTGTCATATACTTCGATACAATACTGGCGTAAGTGAAAACCAAATAAATGCATCAAATAAATTAGCAGACGCGTTTTTTTGTGTTTTTTTTTGTTCAAACGAAAAGAAAAATTGATACTTGTTATTTCGTTCATTGCATCGTGCCTCAGAAAACTATAACTCTGATGCTGTGGTTTCTTCTAACCATTGATTAATATAGCCGTTATTAAATTATTTATATGCTCTCTTTTATTGCCTTTCAATTTGTATTACAAAAGAATATTCACACTTATGTGTGTTTTATATCGCTGGGCTAAGTGTGAGGTTCGGGATCTCTCAAATAGTTTTAAATTCGCAATGCTATGTATTTAATGAACGTTCATAGCAGATGACCACACTTTTATTCAATGTCGTTTTTTACGTTGTTTCGTTTTGTTTTTGTTTTAACCATTAGCTGGCCATCATTATAGAGACGCTAATCAAAATCCACCAAAGAACTTATTCAGTTATCAAAATTAGAATTTATATAATATTTGTAATTACACTTACATTGATAAGAATATTAACCATAAAGGTAATTGGCTATTCGAAGCATCACGTGATAAGTAAATGTGAGGTAAATTAGGCGCAATAAATGCAAGCACTAAACTGTAAACAAATAATAAAGCAGAAGTAAAAGGCGTACACTGATTCATTCGTGCAAAGCAATGTCGTAACGGTTTAGCACAACACCGACCATAGGTGAGTCGAAATAAATGTAAGATCTTGAATGTTCCACAAACGTCTGAAGTAACCAACAAAAAGCACACAATACTTGGATAAATTTAATGCATCGCCGAGGTCGCGATCGAACAGAGCAATTGAATCTAAAAAATAAACGTATATATCTGAGTGCACCCTAATTCCTAACATTTACTTAGTGTATGTGTTCTATTTTTAGATCAGAGAAAAATCAGCACGCGGATAATACATAAATATTATAAATATTAAATATTATATTAAATTGTAAGAAAATTATCATAAACGCATAATAAAATTATGCTGTTACGTTTACAGACGTGTATCGGCAGAATATATTTTTATTTATAATTTATCATTTAAATATTTATTTTTGCTAAATTTATCAACAGTCTTAGAGAAGTAGAGCGTAAATTAGTATGTTTTCGGTATTAAGTTCCCTTCTCCCAAGTGCATTGAAGAGATAAAGTGAAATTTCTATATGGGTTTTTTGGCATTAGGTAGAAATAGAATTAAGTCGAAAATGAAAATTTAGAAATTTAACATATAATTGTGCAAAATTTAAAATATTTTTTCATAGTTTTACAATGTTTTTCTCATAAATTATTTAATTATGAGATTGTTATTAAATATAAACTAAGTTTAAAGAAGTTAAAAAACATCGCCAAAGTGCTGTGTTTTTGCGCACTTCGCCCTAAGGTGACGATAGTATTTATATATATATATATATATATACATATGAAATATATGAAAATGAAAATTAAAAAAATGGTATGTTTTGAACAATGGAGGACACAAACGTATGCAAGTAGAAAAGCATATGAAGTAGATATATTAACAAAAAAAACAGAATTAAATCACAAAATTATTCCATTTCTGGGTATATTTTTCAGTTTTTCCCTTCCAGCTTGCGATAATCTCTTCGATTTTTATTTTGTATTTAAAATATTCAAAAAAATCTTTCAAAAATTGGTAGACATATTTGCATTTAAATATAAAATATTTTCCTAGTAATACAATAAAATTGACACAGTTTGAGCAGTTCCTATTGTTGATAAAAGTATTACAAAGTGAAATACATTCATAAGACTATTTGAAATTAGTACAAATGCTAAGTTGGGATTCTATATATGTCTAAATGTTTTTCCAAAAAATATGAACATTAGGACAATTCAAAAACAAATGCATATTAGTTTCAACAGACATTGAACATAAATCACAGAGCCTAGATTCTGCAATGCCATATTTGAACAGATTTTCGTTGTTGGGAACAATGTTCATCAGATATTTATACTGGAACGTTCTTAAGGAGGAATCGATTGTGATTTGAATATAATTTGTAAATATTGATTCCCAATGTAACTGTTTATTAAAAAGCATTTCCCATTTGTGTTCTTGTTTGTTGTTTTTTATATGTGTATTCTCTTTTTACAGTTCGTTTATAAATTTGCATATTTTTGGTGTCGGGGTGATTCTATTAATAAGGTTACTAGGTGGCACGTATGACCTTTCTTCATTGTTCTTTTTTTCTTTCCAGCATTTTGGTATACAACCAACTAACGTGTGGTATTTAAAAAAATCAGAACGGGGCAAATCATATAATTCTTGAAGTTCTGTGAAGGTATAAAAAAGTTTGTTCCTGTAGTTAAAGATATGTTCTATTTGTGTAATACCTCGATTGAACCATGTTTTGTAAAACAATGTTTTATTCAATAGGTATATATTTGAATTGTTCCAGAGTATTTCTTTCCCTATGGTTGACTGTTTTTCTTTATAGTTCGCGCGGCACCATCCTTTTAAGCATCCAGTTAGAAATTTAGATTTCAATTCCAAGGAGTCTATATTTGATGATGTTAGGTTGCATTTAAAGATAAAGAGATTGCCATTATTTTCAAGCATGTCACTGTAAATTTTTGCCCATTTTGTTGTTGGTTGATATAACATCCTTTTCACCCAGCTTGATTTTAGCGTGTCTATAAAATGTTCGAGATCAATCATTTTGAGTCCTCCATTTTTGTAGTTTTGAACAATTTTGTTTCTCGCGATTTTATCAGGTTTATAATCCCACAAAAATGATCACATTGAGTTCTTTATGTCTCTTATAATTTTATTGTCTGGATTATTTAAAACTGTTAAAGGATATATAAGTTTCGGAAAGGCGAATGTTTTTAAAACTGTAATTTTCCCCATTAAACTTAGTTTCCATTTTTTCCATTTCTGCGAGACAATTTTAAAACTCTTTAATCTTTGGTTTGATGTTATACTCGGTCGTTAAGTCCGTGTTATTCAAAAATGTTATACCTAATGTTTTTGCACTTTCCGATGTCCAAGAAAGATTGTGTTTTTTACAGAAAATAATGTTTGAAAATTTCATACATCCTATGCGCAGAACATTGCATTTATTTTTATTTAATCTTAGGCCTGATATTTTTAAAAAGTTGTCAAGGGTTGCAATAAGGGTCTCAAATGATAATCTGGATCCATCCAGAAGGAAACATGCGTCATCTGCGAAGAACGTTTGTTTAATTTCTGTATTTTTCACTCTTATACCGGAAATATTTTCATTTGTGTTTATTTCATTTGCCAATAATTCTATACAAATTATAAATATGTAGGGAGACAGCGGGAAGCCTTGTCTAACACCTTTTTGTATGCTAAAGTATTCAGAAAAGTGACCATTGTTTGTTATGCATGAGTTAGCGTCTTTGTAAAACAAATTAATCCAATTAATAATTGCGGAGTTCAAACCAAATTTAGCTAAACTATTCCTCATGAAAGCATGATCCTGACTGTCGAATGCTTTATTTAAATCTGAGAAAAAAATAAGCCCATTTTTATTGTAAATATTCACTTTTTTAATAGCTTATGACAGGCATCTTACATTTTCTCCTATATACCTTCCTTTCACAAAGCCAGTTTGCTCTGTGCCTATAATGGTTGGTAGGTGTTTTTTAATTCTATTTGCAATTGCTTTTGATTCTATTTTGTAATCACAGTTAAGTAGTGATATTGGTCTCCAATTATTTAAAGTTAATAGATCTGTGTCTCCTTTTGGAAGTAAAGTTATGACACTTTGGTTTTGAATTTCTGTTAAGTTGCCATTATCATAAGAATAATTTAGTGAATTTACTAGGTATTTCATTATATCTCTCCAAAATATTTTATAGAAATCCGCAGTTTTACCATCGGAACCCGGACTTTTGTTGTTTTTAATATCTTTTAAGGCTTCTGCACATTCGTATTCTGTAAGATGTTCTATATTATCCGGATTATTTATCCTATTTACATTGTTGTTAAAAAATTTCGAATGGCTGCTCTGCTCGATATTATTATCTTTTTTATACAATTTTTGATAAAAACTTTTATATGGTGTATGATTTTCTCAGGATTTTCTTCTATTTTGTTTTCGTCAATTTAATTTGTTTTATTGCTTTCTTTTCAGAATGATATTTTTCCAAATTAGCGAAATATTTTGTATTGTTTTCGGCTCCCTCAATCCATTCAGCTTTACTCCTTAACATATAACCTTTTATTCTAGTATTATTAAATTCATGTAATAATTGTTTTACATTATTTAATTGTTCTAAAAGTAAATTATCGTTTGAATTTGATATTAACTGATTTTCAATTTTTATAATATTTTGAAGTAGCTCATTTTCTTGTTTATTTAAAAAAAAATTATGGCTTGAATATTTGATGGTTTCATCCCTTATTCTTCCTTTAATTAATTCCCATAAGGTGTTCGGGTTAGCTTCTTGATTAATCTCAACAACTCAATTTATTTCATTTTTAATTTTTGACTGATATTCAGTGTCTAGTAATAACGAATTGTTTAATTTAAAGTACCCGGGACCTCTTTCTTGCTTGTTGGTATTTAATATCATTTTAACAATAGAATGATCGATGCGATAACCTTGGTGTATTTGGCAGTCCGACACGGCATTTGAGATGTTGTTTGAGATTAAAAAATAATCTAGTCCTCAAAAAATTGGTGGGTGAGTGTTGAAATGCCATGTATAAACCTTTGTAGTTGGATTTTTTGTTCTGAATATATCACTCAGATCGTAATTTACTATGATATTATTTAGTTTATTTGATGTTTTATGGTTAGAATTGTCCCTTCCATTAAATTTGTCGCAGCTATAGTCTAAAACGGCATTAAAGTCACATCCAATTATTAATGTTTCGTCTTCGTAGTCTTTAATAGTATTCTCTAATCTGTTATAGAAATTGACGTCATCATTATTTGGTGCATATAGATTTATCACAATTACGTTGCTATCTGATATATGAAGTTTTATTAGTTGCATTCTTCCAACTATGATTTCTTTATATTCAATTACGTCACAATTACATGATTTATTAATAAGAATTCCTACGCCATTGCTGTTGGAGCTACCGCCACTTAAAAAATATTGCCCTGTCCAAGAAGCTGCCCAATTTGTATTATCACTCTGAGCATTATAGTGAATTTCTTGTAAAAAAACAACAGAGAATGCCTTTTGATTTAGCCAGCTTAATACTTAATCACGCTTATTCTTAGTCCCTAAACCTTGACATTAAATGTAACAATTTGTATATTAAGTATAATATATAATATAAAGAAGTGAAACTCCAGCTGCTGGAGCAGTATTGAATTTTTATTAAAAACAATTAGTTGGTCCTTTATTTAAGGCAAGTGACCGATTGCCCAAACAGTACAAAACAGCACAATACAGCACAATACAAACCAACATAAACACAAAATATGAATAAAGCTGGGGTCACCGCCTTGGAACGGTCAATGCAAAGCATTGGGGGTTTAAACCTGGTTATAGAGCGCTCAACCTCACACTTGGCCCAGCAATATTCATAATACATTTAAGTGTAAATAAAATTTAACGTCATAGCATTGTAACTCAAATTAAACAATAATAAAAGGGAATTAAAACGCAATCAATTTAATTACTATTTAATTACTCAATTGCATTGAAGATACAAGAGTAACAGAATTACAACTTTTTGACGAACGATCAAATAAAACTATTAACAATTGTCAACTACATTCCTTCTTTATAGAAAAGATTTGAGAATGTAGAATCATAGAGTTAATATCTCAGATAATCATCGCGCAAATACAAGAAGAAGCAGCAATAATAGGTGTAAAAATTCCATATTACATAGCTTGGTTGTTTATGTGACTGCTAAACAAATTAAAAATAATTAAATCAAACAAGAAACGCCTATCAGAGAGAAAATATAAATAAAATGGAACGTTATAAACCCAATGACCTATGCATGTAGATTACAACTGGGAAAGTCGGTCGTATGACGTCACAAAAATCCATAATGACATAATGACGTGAACAAATTACAAGGGCAGTACTAAATAAAAATATTAATGGGGCTGTGCTACTAATAAAACAAGTTTACTTGATTTAATATTAAGAAGCAAATGAATACAAATGGTAATTCCATTAAAGCGACATTATTGGAATCAAACAGTATATAGGTGTTTTGACAACTGAAGAAAGAAATGATTTGATGTACGATTTGAGTCCAAATGTAGTTTACATGCAGATTTGTTCATACGACACAATGACACAATTTTATTCAACAGTGAAAAATGCCTATAATGTAGTATTCATGCAGATTTGTTCATACGACACAATGACACAATTTTATTCAACAGTGAAAAATGCCTATAATATCACTAATGATTCCAAATTTTAAGGGAAGAAAGATATAGTGAATCGAAAACCATCAAACACGTGTTTTTAAGTACATAAGCATCGTATCCTTTTGATAAAAACAAGTTAATTAAATTGAAAAGTTTAATATGAACATTTGGTTTAACATATTTTAATTTGCGGACACGCTTCAAAACATCTCCGTAAAATGATGGATGGGAGATTCCATTATTTAAATGCCATTTTAAAGAAACATTATATTTTGAAATTAAATCACCATACTTAGAGTAAAATCTAGCAAATTTATTTCTTAGGTTATGATACAAAAAGCCTTGTTTTTATCGCATTGCACTGTGATACTTTTTAGAATGTGTCTTCTTATATTTTTTGACTGCTTTTAAATATGTAACGTTATATTGTATTGTATGTTTGTGTCATGTGAAGTTTTATTACGAAGTTTTCTTATTTTTTTATTTCTTTTTTAATTTGGAGTTGGAAATACTTGTGTTCTGCTATATGATGCATGCTTAACGTTTATTACCTTTTATTTTTCAATATCTTTTGCGTGTTGTGCATGTAAGCGGGTGTGTGAATGCGTGTTCGTGTGTGTGCGTGTGTATGCGGCGTGTGTGCGGCGTGTGTGCATGTGTGTTGGGCAGATCGCATCAAAATAATATTGTACGTCTTAAAGATGGATTCAATTTTACAGCATAAACAAGTTTACAAAATACATCGTAACAAAGCTATGCGCTTTGTAGAACTATCTAACATGTAAATACAATTTTGTAACATACATACGTTTGCAACATACATCTTAATTAAGCTTTCCACTATAAAGATTTCCCGTTGCCTTGAAAGGTATTTAATATGGTATTTATCATGACAAATAACAAATAAGTATTTTATCGCAAATAGCGAGGCTGTGGTACAAAATAACATATTATGAACAAAAACAAAACAAACTATTAAAGCACATTTGTTCCATAAAACCTTGCGGAGTTATACAAAATGCATGTGTTTGTATATAGTAAGTATGGTAGTGGGTACAACCACGTACCTTGTTTGCAGTTACAGTCCACGGGCTCGTTATTTACATTTGAAGAAGGAAAGTAGTTCAACTAATGAATGTTATCATGCGTATTGGAATCTCATTTCGTTATCTAGATATAATGGACTTTGACAGGCAGTCAGTAATCTCATTTTGTAATATACACGAACGACAGCTTTACAAAAAGATTAACAAGCATATGTATGTACAAAAAACAAACAGCAGTTTGGTAATATACACACAAAAAACGATTAAGCAAAAAGATTCACAAGCATATGAATGTACAATAAAAACACACAGTAGTTTTAGTAATATGAATGAAATACAGCTATACAACAAGATTAACACACATATGTCCGTACAAAACAGCCAGCAGTTTATCAATAAACTATCATTAGCAATTGCAAAACGTTTATATATAATACATTTTTTTATTTTATTTGTACGTAAAAAATGCCAGTTTTCCAGCGAAAAATGATGATTTTTTTATTTGATACACTATTATTGTAGTAAACAGTTTTACTTCAATATCTTTCGCGACTAGGGTTTACTAGTAAATGTATTTGCAAGTAAGCAATATCTAATAAATACCACGACAGCCCGTGTGTAGAGGCTTAAATTGTCGCAAAAGTATCATGCTTCTCACTAGGCTTTTGGTACGTTTAAAACATATTATGGTGTCATATTACTTCATTGTTGTTTTATTTGAGTCTTTTGTATAAATTATTATTTTAATTTTAAATTTATTTTAAACAATTTTTTTTATGATTTCATGTTAAGCAATATCTAATAAATTCCACTACAGCCCGTGTGTAGAGGCTTAAATTGTCGAAAGCAAAAGTATCAAGCTTCTCACTAGGCTTTTGATAATTTTACAACATATTATGGAGTCATACTACTCCACTGTTGTTTTAACAGAGCATTTTTGTATAAATTATTATTTTACTTTTACATATGTTTTAAAACTTATTTTTGATATTCATACAATAAACATTGAAGTGTTTTTAATGTAATAATATTTCAATAGATATTTAAGTAGTGCACGGATTAATTTAATCCGCTTTAAAATTTCTTGCTTATTGTGTGGTTAGTCCATGCACAATAACGGTTTACATTTTATACAGATCGGTTTTTATTTGTGATTGGTAAGAATGTTGCACGAGCATTTTGTGAATGTATAACGCACATGACTTTTCACGAGCAAAGACTATATTTGTGTATGTATACTGCTCAAAAAGGGAGTATAATCCTTTTTCTTACTGTCTGCGGTTTGGACATGGCAAGTCTAGCCATTACTGGTATTCGTCCTGTTTCACAGTACGTACATGTCCCATTTGATCCCGGTATTTTATTATTCCATTGCTGGTCCAGGCGTCTTTCACCTCGTCTATCATTTTCTTGTTGACGCACATTAAGACTTGCAGATTTATTTTCGTCAGGTCTTCGTTCACGTAAACGTTCGCATTTTTCAGCAGTTTTCTGTTTCGTATGATTTGGTCTTTTGTGAATCTGGAGACAAACTTAACAATGATGTCGCGATTTTTGTTTTCTCTATTTGGTATTCTATGCACGATATCAAAGTCATTTATTGAGATCTCTGCTATTTTTTCTCTTTGAAAAAATTTATCACTTTTGTCGCTGTTTCTGTTACTGGTTCATTTGGGTCTGGATCTGGTATTCCTTTGATCTTTATATTGTTGCGCCTGCTATATTGTTCAGTATCATTTTCACCCTGTTTTCTCATTTCTTCTTCTCTTAGTGCTTTCCGAACAATTAAGTCGCTGTTTGGTATGCTCTTTTCCAATGTTTCTACTCGAGTTCTAAGCTTATCATTTTTCCATATCTCTCTCGAATAGTTTACCTTCTAAAACTTCCATTCTGTTTACCATTGACTTTAAAAGCTCTTCTTTAATTTCTAATAAGATGTCTTTGATTGTTTCTCTAATTGTACCGTCACCTTTTTTAATTGTACCTTCTAGCCTGCTATCCATTTTCTTCATCGCGGATTCTACTCGTTCTAGTTTGCTATTCATTTGTTTCATCTGTTTTATGACTTCAGTCAGTTCATCATCAACTACATTTGGTTCCATATCGTTTTCATTAATAGGATCATCGTTGTTCTTTGATTTCTTCTTCTGTTGTTTTCTATTGCTTGTATTTGGCGTCACTTGTTCTGACATGCTGTTTTCTAGTTCACTTGTGCTTGACAGTGCTTCGCTGCTTTTTCTTTTACATTCTTTTTCGCTGTCTTGTTCTTTTTTACCCTTTGCTATCGTCTTTGAAATATTCTTGTCACTATTCATGTTTGTTACCTTATTGTTTTTGCACAGTATAGTTTTTGACATACACGTCGAGGAATGTATTTATTAAACGCAATTTTCTCTATAAATTCTATGTTTTTATATTAAGCATCATTCAGCATCATCTTTTAGAAAGTCACAGCATACCTTTAAGTCAAACGTATTTCCAACATCCACTTTATTTTATCACTTTATTTCATTTTTTTATTATTTTTTTTCGGTGAAAAAGTATTCCAACCTTCACCTTAGGGTTACACACCACCACCTCTAATTTTTTTAGAGGTCACAGTGATCTTGGCCTTTGACTTTATGACCCCAAAATGGGTGTGGCGTGTATAACTCATCAAGGTGCATCTACATATGAAGTTTCAAAGTTGTAGGTGGAAGCACTTTGATTTTAGAGCCAATGTAAAGGTTTTTGCACGACGCGGACGGCGGACGGCAGACGCCGGACGTCAGACGCCGGACGGCGGACGACGAGCTGGCTATGACAAAATACCTCGCGTTTTCTCCGAAAACGCCGAGCTAAAAATAGCATGAGCTTTGCTTTAACCGTTAAAGGGCGGTCATAGCAAAACCCAAATATGTTCATAATAATAACCGGCAGTATATACTGTACTGTTATGTGCAAGCACTTTGTCGCTTGCCACATAATTTATATAAATATAATACTAGCGGATTTTAACAACAGTTTTCTTCTGATAATTTATTTTTCTGGTTTAAGTATGTCGATATGTGTTTTAAAAGATCTTAATTGAAAAAACAAAGATTAAGAATAAAAAATAACGTTAAGTACCTGGTCTATTGTAGTGTGTATTTCTAAGTTTATGAGGTCTTTCCGGACCAAAGGCCGCATTATGTGAAGACCCGGAGTGTGTCCCAGAACTCCTTCCTAATTTGCTTAGTAAACTCACACACGTTGGGACGAATTTTGAATTATGGCTGCATTTTCTAGATATTTAGTTTTTACTAAGTTATTAAATTTTGGCGTGGTATTATACTGTGTGTGTGCGTGCGTGTATGTGGGGGTGGGTGGGTGGTTGGTTGGGGAAAACGTTGTGCCCGGAGGAAACCCACCTGTCCGGTTTGGTGACCACCTACCAAACGCACAGGCGCCGGGAAAGGGGATCCAATCCGGGTCGCAAAATTGAAAATCGCATGTACCAACCTCTGAGCTAACGGACAGCCAAAATGTGTCAAATGTCTTGTTATATATACATATAATACTAGCGTACAGTTGTAAAAGATTGAGAAAAAAAAAAAAATCTAATCTACCTGGTCTGTATGATGACATCCACTGTTCGTATCATTTCTTCTTATCGTTCCTCCACACGCCCCATCACAATAGCCTTCGCAAATTGATTTAATTTACTCGTCGTCGCATATACACATTTCTTTGTGAAGTGTGTAACAGACTGACGGGGAAGCAACGGGATCCATGCACTGATTCAGGGTAACGGGCTTTGGATATCTGTCTGTAACAAAATATACAAAAACAGTTATTTACATTATTTATTGTTTGAGAAACGCCGTTGTGTAAATATAAAAACAATAATGTTTGAATTTTGACGTACACTTATTATAACTTAATTTCTGTAAACTTGTGGACTTTGTTTTTGTCTGCATCAACACGTTAGTAAAATTGCATGATTCGTTATTCATATAGTTGTAGTATAACCATTTCGAATAGTTTTATCTAAAAAAAGTGAATTTAGTTTTTTACCATTTTCGTTGTCGGCGTTTTGTTTTATTGATCAATTAAGTTACGTTTTTGCTAACACGACGTTGCAGCGTGAAGTGACGCAACGTTATTTAAACACCTTTAAGGTATTATTATGAAACCTACGGATTTTTTTTTGCATATTTATAAGCATGTGATAAAAACAGTTATGACAGGTGTAATGATATAGCATGAGCCAGAGTCTCGATTCCAAACACCATTTATGAACATATTTTATAAAATCTTATATGAAATGGCAACTCGTGTTATATCAAATATGTACTTATATATATTACACATAGTTATTCAAAATAAATATTATTATTTCAGTGTTTTATCAATGGGAACAAAATCATCAGTTTTTTTTCGACTCGAAGTAATATACATGTACATTGTTAAACACATAACGCACCGTTAAATATGTAATTAATACTCGTAATGCAAGTTAAATATTAGTATGTGTACAGCATTTTAAAGTTAACCTTAAGTTAGTGCTTTTCCTAAAAATCTTGTTAAATAAATACAAATGCCGACAGGTAATAAAGTATCATTTAAGAAACATGCATGGTAGCATTTTGAAAAAAAGACAGAACGTCATTTTGAAAGCAAGTATTTTTTAAAAACAAGAAATATCTATAAAAAAAAGATATACGGCGTTGATGGTGGTTGAAGTTTATGAAAGGTAAAGAGTTCAATGAATGAGATCAAGGATGGCGAATGTCTTTCTGTGCAGCTCTTAGCTGCATCACACGCAGTACGGGATGTTACGCGGAGTTTTTGCGGCTTATTTTACATTATTACATTTGTGGTCATAAACCTATAGATACAAAACAGAAAACCAAAAAAATAATGGAAGTGAAATTAAAACATATGAGCCAACCGGCCACACGCGAAGTATCCGTACATATTTTAAATATTTATACGCGCGTTCTTCGAACAAACCTGTTTTAGTGGTTTGTCGGGAATTGCTATTTGATTCGAGTATTAACAGTATCGAGAATTGTCGCGTTCATGCTAAATACATCAGTCAATATGGTGGAATAGTTCTTGTTAAATTAATTAAAAATAATATTTATCATGGTATTGTTGAAAACACATTAAGAATCTATTATTGACATACCATAATTATATCGCTGGATATCTTCATTTAACATCTTTCTGGTCTAAAGAAATTGCAGTTCACATAGTTCACGCTATAGCGTCTTTAATAACGATTATTTTACTAGCCGCGAACTCCGGGCAGAACATAATAAGGTTTTCGTGTAGACCCAGCGATGTAGACCTGTATAAACTCTGACATTCACACATACTAACCGCGAACTTACGAAGGTGTAGAATCTACGCACAAATTGTATTGATGTGAAGAGTTGAGTGTAAAACTGTTCTATCTATCATGCCTTTTCATAAGAGATAAAATGCTGAACACGCAGTAAAACAGTGTTAGAAAGACGCGGCCATGTTTCCAATGTTCTGGTGGTATTCTCAAATCAGCCAATGGACTAAATGATGTGGATTAATTCGTGGGTAGCCGCGGGTATTTTTATGAATGTAACCTAAAGGTCACCTAAGGTCAAAAGTGACGTAAAAAACATAACATATTATCAATCGATTTAATTCGGAACTCGTGTGCGCTGTGGGTTTTTCCGATTTCTGATTGCGCGCGGGAGGTACAAACATTAATACATCATCAATACAGTAATGACCAGTAACGTCAATATCCGATTTGCTTCCCAATCAGTAATGATAATAAGTATTTGAACGACAATAGTGTTTCTTTTAGAAAAAAATTGAGTCTTTTGTTGTTACAGTATTACATTTACTATTATTATTAATTATTACACATAACAAATCTAACACTGATATACATGTACACGTATGTCAGACGTTTAATACAGGATTAAAGTCTAAAATCACCGTTCAGATGTACTGCCGCCAATACAAATGGGTCCAGTAGCTAACCTCCTTAAAAGACATGCAAAACAGACTTTTTCAGCTGTACGGTAATGAAAAAACCTATACAAATTAACGGCTTGACATATGCAACATTTCTTTTGAAAAACATTATTCATGTTCTTGTTTTTTCGGCATGCTTTATAGATATAGCAAATAAAAGTAATGTATGGTAAAGCTCGTTAGTGATGTGCCTTCTAATCTTAAGGTACTAGTCTTAGCAAATAGTTTTCTTTACTTTTCAGGTTAGATTACAGAAAGGCATCACAATAGAGCTACATCAATAGACATATAAATATCCAACTGATATTGAACGATATATAAGTTCTAGTACTACGAATGGACTGAGGATAGTAAGGTTTTTGTTGTTTGGTACTTGTCTGTATCATTTTAAATATATTTAAATAGTATATTATATATACGATGGAGTCAATGTTTTGGTAGCTTTGTTGACAAACTTCCATTAAAACTGTATGCACATGCCTACGCACAGTATAATATGCAATGACATAGTTACGTGACCGACGCTGTTTACATGTACACGCAGCATTATATCGTGTTACATGGTATTCTTACTAATTAAACACGATCGAGATTAGTTTGTCTAAAGAAAAATTATTAAATCATGGTATTTTTTATCAACTATAACGAACGTTTGAGCAGAAAAAGTGGTGTTTACTATTCAGCGATATGAGAAATTATTGATTCACTCTCTTTTAAAATATGCTAGTCAGCTTTTGTTTTTACCTACCGCGCGTGCTCAAATATCGGAAAAAACCCAGACAGGAGAGTTCCGAATAACAACTATTGTACATAATGGAAAGAGTATGTCTCTATTGATTTCATTATATTAAATCGACATTAATATGTGTCGTGCTTTGTGAAAACTGAACTAAATGCATGCGAGTAAAGTGGCGTCCCAGATTAAGCTATTTAATCATCTCATTGTGTTAAGATGTAGGTAATATTCTTGATATTACCCCTTAATTAGATTGTGTTGTTGTCGCCTATATGAACGCAATCGGTGGTTGGCTTAATGGGTAAGGCGATGTGATATGCATTTTTAATTATAAACGTTTACCAACCGCATTTCTTGCACGTCTTTCTGCAGTATTTTATTGCGTCTTCCTCATTACGACAGAAGAAGGCTTGCGCTCCTTCCGAGGAGCAATTTAATAGGTCGAAACATCCTGATTCTGAAAAAAGAACCCAAACTTGATATAAAAACTGAAAAAAGTGTCTATGATCTAAAAATGTTATCGTTTGCGATCAATAATTTAGTGTTTATATATGCTAGATAAAGTAACATAAATATATCCAAGAGAGTTACCTTATCGATATGAAAGAATCGTACCTGTGGAAAACATAAGTAACGTTATATAAATCGACAAGGGAAGAAACATATATGAAAACGTGCAATACTTACCACATAGATGGCACGTCTTTGGGCATGCTTTAGGACCCAGGCCCGTGTGGCAGAGGTATTCTCCGACCGCGGTGCAGTTGAGTGCGTCTGTGTCTTTACATGGAGCTTTAGATAAAATCTATACGTCAATTAATATTGACGTATATTTTATGGTTTCGATATAAGAATCTGAGGTCAGACTGTTACCGATAAAACAATCTATTAAAATTATGTTATAATGTTATACTAGACTATAGAATAGACAAGATATATATAATATTATAAAATATAAAATGTCCGGTGTGTCTATACATTAGTTTTCTATCAAGATTATCTCACAATGTTTTATATTTTATATCTAGGTAAACATCCTGAAATATGAATGTGTAATGAATTTGAGAAAATAACATCAAGTAAACGCCGAATAAATATTTCCGAACAGTTAATAATTGCGTTCTTAATGTTGTGATTAGTAAATGCTCTTTTTATTTTGAACTACATAACTGTACAAGATCTCTCCTAAACATATATATATATTTGTTTTTTAAAGTCTGCACAAGTGTCCTACATTCTCATAATTAATAACATGTTTAACCGTACCTAAATTTTAAAACCAAAAATTGTTTTCAATGTTGCTGTCTGAAATTTGTTATGTCACATGCACTCGTTTTTAGAATTTAAATTGAATACTAATAGTAATCGTAATTTAAAAAAAAAAATCATTTTTTATTAATATTTCACTTTATTCACTTGAAGCTGTTTATTCAAAAGAAATATCAGTAAGCTAATAATAAGATGAATAAGCATTTTCTCGTAAAATCTATAGCAGGTTATGTATGTGTACAGGGAGACGGAAAACTACAACGGACGAGGCATGGTCAGGGGTGATAACCCAAAAAAAGGGTTAGGGTAAGGGTCTCCCATGTGTACATGCACTGTGTTTATCTTCGAAAATAAAACCATCATTGCCCATATTTGCAGCGCTATTAATATAAATCGCAATAGTATTAATCCACTTTCTACCGTGTTTTTTTTTTCTTGCACTGTTCTTTAACGTGTTCGTGTAGCTTATGGCGTTAAGTAAGAAACGTTACGTGAATTAACATTTATCAAATGTGACTCGACATGTGATTTGGTTTGTATATACTAAGGTACCCCTTGATACTTTCGTTTCATAATTATCACGCAAACATCAGTCGTTAATGCACAACCTTTATATTGCCACCCATGTATACTGTTCACTACTAGTATATTATTACCTGGGCAATCATTTACGTTGCAAGGCTTTACCACATACCGGTCGGAACCATCGTTGCCTGGTGAAAAAAATAAATATTTTTTTAGGTATCGATTTACTAAAACATCTTAATTAAAATATATACGCACACAAAAGCATAAACACGTTGTCATGCATATATACCTGTTAAAAGCCGTTTTAAAGAACATTTTTGTATCTCGTTATTTTTATGTAACCATACCACAGCCAGCGTTGAAATTTTGGCTTTATATAATGAACATTGATTTGTTATGTGTTAACTTTATTTTACGAAATATTTTTGCGAACTATTCGTTGATTTGTGAGTATTTATGTTACTTTAACGCTTTAAACATACCGGTAAGTTAATTACATGTTTTAAAAACGTGCCATTATAATTCAATATTTATTCACGTGAATACACAAAATGCATAAACTATCACAAGTTATAAGCCGTAACTAGTTTTTATATTCCCTGTATGTACACATAACATCAAAAATACAAATATTACGCATTTCAACATATGTTTTACAACTGTTGTTCCCTTTATACAATTTATTTTGATGGTTGTTGAGCGTTCATGAAATAAACACAAACCAAACGCACATGAGAAAAACACTGATAATATCTTGACAATCAGCCATTTATAACCGAATTTTAATTTTCAAAACATCTTAAAAACATACGAACGGACCTTCATATCAAAACCTAATCGATTTGGGAGTATGCACTTCCGTATAAGCGCACTTTTTCTTTTCACGTTTTTCAATAGTGCATCAATGTCTATTGTGACACCATTATCAAGGCTTTATGATGTTATCTGATTGTTTTAATAATATTTAGTTTCTGAGAAAGTCATCAACATTTAAATAGTATAGTCATCTGAGGTATGCAAATCATAACGTGATGCAGAATCTTATCAAAATAAGGAATTACAGTTTCATAATACTATCTTGTTCGATGCTATTGCGAATCATTTCATTGTGTGCGCACATGGAGAGAAAAAGAGTTGGAAAGAATGAAGAATTGATAATATATTGCCGTTTTTACCGCATTAAAAACACCATTTATATCTTAGGTTATACTATCATATTTTTTAAAGTGCAATTAAGCTGACTTGTTCTGGTTTAAAAAGAATGGTCGCACATATTGCTATGCATAAGGTGACACAGTTTTTTTATCTGTTCTCATGTATCGTTTTGCTTAGTCGCAAATCAGATTGAACAATCTTTAATTACTTACTAAAATAGTTTTGTATGTGCCAGCTATGAGTCAATGAAAACAATCTGGATAAAAAAACTCTAATATATCAGTATAACCGAGGGAAGAATAATTCCTGTATCGAGTTTGGAAGCATTCATTTCCAGTGAATGTGCAATTCCATGGTCCCCACTCCAACCAGTGAGGCGTGGTAATAGTTGTTGGCGTAGGTGTCGTGGTAGTACGGGTTGTGGTTGTTGTCGTCGGTGTGATGGTTGTTACTGTTGTCGTCGTCGGTGAAGTGGTAATGGTTGTTGTTGCTGTTGGCGTAAGTGTCGTAGTTCTGAGCGTTGTTGTTGATGTTGGCATATTTGTTGGTGTTGTATTTGTCGTCATTTGAGATGTAGTTTGTTGTGAATTCATGGTAACGAGAGATGTGGTTGTGCTTATGCCGTACAGTTTGTCTGGAAAAGAAGCAGAAGAATATTTCTGGATTGCAAAATGTTTAGAAATCCTTTCAAATGTTCATCCGAAACAGAAGCAGAAGAAGCTGTTTTTACAATGCTTATCTGTATTAACCAAAAGATAATAAACATGCAAATATGTAAATGCCAGAGTGAAATTTAGGCACGATCAAACTAAATTAATCACTTGCATTACTTGTTTGATCACAATGAACTGTTTTTAAGTGCTATAACGGCACTCTAATAAATACGTATTAGACTTTCAATGTAAACTGTGCAAAACAAGAAAACAAACATAAGAATTAGTTTACGAAGTATACAATATTTCCTGAAAAAAAGCAAATGTCTGCCAATCTGTTCACTTTATCCATGCTATGTATCTACAAAAGACGTAATATGCACAACAACAAAATGTAAGTAAATTAGAAATATTGCACACTGCACAATATCAAAGACTAGCCCCGTTATACAGAGCGCCATGACTGCGAAAATAATTTGTCTCAAGTTAATTGTAAACATTTGACCCATACAAATAAATCTTTAAGCGCAACATTATTTTGATTAGCCAATATGGTAAATGTTCACTTAACACTAGTTAAAGGGTTGTTGCGAAAGATTTTTATATCGAGGATATGTCAGCCACGTCACGGTTTAAATGTTAAAACGCGAATATTGTTAAGCACTCATTTTTTTTAGGAACATTCTGGAATTTTTTTTGTCTAATGAGACTTTTTTTAAGAGAAAGAGGACTCACATAAAATTTGATCTGCAAAGTTTATAATCAACTGTTGTGTTGACATAATAACACTTTGAAACAATTAGCTGTCGAATGTTTACATGCCGACATTATTTCGCACCATTGGGCAGAACGGTTTCATGTGCCTTCTAATTTCAATGTCACATGGTACATTTTTGCACCAAGGGGGCGATTTAAGAAAACCAAATCGGACTGCAGGATTCCTGAATCTAGTTTTTCAATTGTTCTTTTAAAGTTTCATGGGTCCGTTGGCGCAAAACAATTAAAAAAGAATGCATTAAAACAAACTGTTTGGACGTTTTATTGAATTTAAAATGGGCTGAATAGATTTGTTTTGTAAACAATGAATCGAGGGTATTGAGTATCGGATTTTTTTAGCTACAACATTGCCATGTTGGACATATCTTATTTTTTGTTTTTTGTTGTGAACATATGGACAAAAACGTAAAATAAGTTCATAACAATTCCTTTTTAGAATGTTTACAATCTAAAATTTATTGCCGAAATAGTTAAAATTTCACTTTGCTTTCATTTAATTGTTCACATATCATTTGATTGCAAAACAATTTAAAAACAGAAATAAAAAAAAAGTTCACATTGAGAAAGACACCTAATCTTGCACAACACCGGTTCAAGCTCCACTGCTTTAAATAAAACTTTTCGATGCATTGACACAATTTATATTTACTTTATTATTTACATAAATGGTTTATTACTCGGTGACAGTTTCAATAATTTAGTAGTCTTAGATGTTTATTGAGGGACCATTCGCTTCGGTAATGAAATATATCTATTGTTGTCCTACCGCAAACGTCGCATGTTTTCGGACAAAGGTTAATGGCGGTTGTTTCATTCTGGCAGACGAGAGAACTCAGCAAGGAACAGCTAGCCATCGGGTTGTCTTCGCAAACGACTGTAATACGAATCAATCACTTTGTATTTAATTGTTTAACGGCATTACGGCATACAACACATATAAGTACAGTCGATGTTTGACAGTGCGCTCAAAAACAACATGACAATTTGAAGCAAGTCATGCAATAAAACTATTTTTGAAAATGACGAAGTTTAGGTTGTTGTCTATGAGAAATCTGTAGACGCTTTGTTCAATGTGAGTTCTTCTTTTGCAGAAAAATATTGTAAGTAGCAAGTTTAGTAAGAACATGACAAGAAGTATTTTCATCTATTGAATGATAGTAGATAGTTGTTTCACAATACAGTATGCACTGCGCGAATAACCGTACTTGTATGTATTCAAATCACTTTTGCAATCTTGCACGTTTTATAATCGTTTAAAGTGATATTATGGGCATCTAACAGTATATAGGTGTCTATCGCAACCGTTGTTTATTTTTGGTGTTTTCACTTCATATACACTTATATTTGTTAATGCAGCATCAACATATTAAAACAATATCCCGGAAAGAGAACAATAATGCATTTGAATATCAACCGTACTTTCGTTTTAAAGTAACATTACTACTCAAAATCAACGAAAATTTCGTACAATTGTTCGTAAAATAAACTTAAAAATCAGTGTTCCTTTTGGTAATTGCCGAAATTTCAACGCCAGATGTTGTCTGGTAAAATAGATCTTTGTAGATACAAAATGCTCGTTTTTATTTTTTGTTTTGCATATCTATTCATACGATACATGAACACTAACATGTTGTTCGTGTGTCGTATGAAAAGATATATTCGCGGGAATTAATTGTGGCCACAAATAAATAAAAACGAGCATTTTGTATCTACAAAAATCTATGTAATCATATCACATGTAGCGTTGAAATTTTGGCTATTGCTATAAGATTGTTAAGGTGTTAACTTTATTTTACGAAATACTTAACGAAATTTTCGTTGATTTTGAGCGTTATAGAGACTTTAACAACTGATCACGCATGTACAATGTGAACCTAAATTTAGTTTTAGTGCAGATTCGTTTATACGACACAAAGACACCATTTTATTTTACGAATCATTTCGGCTTACAGGACTGGGTGGATCACGTAAAATATGTAATATAAAATATATTTTTATAAACAACTGGTAGCAAGATGAGTTGCAGATAATTGGTCAGTAACCACATTTTAACTTACTCTTTTGACCTGTTAATTCTTTTCAGCTCGATTCAACTGTGAAAAATGCCCATAATATCACTTTTTAACGGTAAACTGATTCAAAAGATGTAAATATAGTAGCGTTAAATTTAAATATTTAAATAAATAAATAAATAAATATATATATATATATATATATATATATATATATATATATATATATATATATATATATATATATATATATATATATATATATATACTAATGTACATATAGTCATTGATGAGTGATATGGCGACCGATATACCTGCAGGTGGTTCTTTTGCTACATTTGGTAATACTCCGACATCTACAATAGTATAAAACACAACATCTGGTCAACATAAGCCATACACAATTCAAACATATAAATCTCTAACAAATACGGGTAAATATCAATTAAGCCAAATTTGAAATGAACAAATCAAATTCATAATAACTCATATTCAAATAAAAATGCGCGTTTGCGAAATTTATACTGTGTCCGCCTAGCGGAGAGGAGGTCAAAGTGTTTGATCACCATATGGTGGGATATTCTTAACATCTTCTACAAAATATTTGATTTACGCATAAAACGCTCTTAAAGTCGTCTCGATGAGACTTATGCGTTCAATGCAATAGATCTAAGATTTAAAATGAATCAATATAAATGTGTTAAAGCCGAGAAGTATTGGTAGCAAGAAATACGCAACATATGGAAAAGCCCGAAAGTGACCAACACTAAGTCTGTAACTGTTCAAAATATAGTTCAATAAAATAAATATTAAGCAGTAGAAGTCGAAATACTTCAAAATTAACAGCCCAACTTTATTTCTAAGCTTTGACACTTTAACAAATTTATTACACCAATGAACACACACTAAAGTCATTGTAATGTATTCCTTGTATTTTAGTCTGTTGTATCCTATTCAGTGTGATTACTTATTTATTATATTTATATAAGAAACTAGTACATGTTATTTATTTGCATCCCTGAATTAAATGTTATTATTATCATGAGACATCAATGTGTGTGCCTTCGTCAAAGCATGACGTAGGCAGCTAAGTACAACGGGGCCCGAAAGCGTTAGCAATTTATACTGACTGCAATTTTCACACGTCTTAGCACACTGGGTCAAGGACAGGTAGGGACTGGGACAGACGAACGAGCTGACCAGGTTACAATTGACGTCGGTGTTGCGGTCCTGGCATGGACCTGGAAGATGGATATCATATAACTTGTCATTGTAATGAAGGATACATACAGTGAGTCATGGCAAAGGCGTAAACGTGGCATTGACCTTAGCCATCACTGAGGGTGATAATTGCAAACCTCGCCCCACCCCAACCCCCAAACCCAATCAGGTTCAGACCGTGCTCACTTTAATTATATATTTTACAACTATAGCTGTATTTAGGTAATTGATTTAAAAACTGCCTATTGTGCATGACGAACTCTCTTATATAGGGTTTCATGTGTGCTGTGTTTGTTCGAGGACCTTCACTACATTTTAATGCTTAGAAGGAACAATCCATTTGTCACTACAATGAAAGGTTGATTTACTGTAAACCTTGACGGTTGATATCTACTTTGGGATAGTCATCTGCTGGTTTTGTTCGCGCAAGTGACTAACTCAAATAAAAGAAAATGTTTGCAACATGTTGTACAATGTATTGGCAACTTACAGAGCGGTAGTGCCTGTCTGAAGAGTAAAGAACTGTTTGTTTGCATTAGAAATCGACATTTAATTACAACATTATTTGATTAAGATTCACGTAAAATTGTGGATACTCCTTCGACAAATACAGTTTAATTGCACATTGATTTTTGAAAAATACTTTACTACCTTGACATATATCGTGGTATCATTAGCGGCAAGTGTAGCTCTCGAGTTACGTTGGCGGCGTGTGGCATAAGACCAATTTTTGCACAATGCAGTGCAGATTGTGTCGACTTTTGAATAGTGTAATTTAATGAAAATATTAAGATTATTAAGTGTTAAACATTAGTTTCAGTTTCATAAGAGCGATATGTTAGGACTGCATTCAATATAATTTAGCTTACCATTGCAAATCGGTATACTACAATTCGTCCTGTGCGCTCCAACTACACACTGTGGGCGCCCTGTTTTATACGGGTCCCTGCAGTAATTATTGGCTGCTGAGACGTTGTAATCCGGGAACATTTCGGGCTTTAGAGACGGATTTCCCGCCAATATCGCTGCCCACGTCTCGCATATGCCCCCGCCTTCTGCTGTGCTCACGTGCCCGTTGTACTGATGGCTTCTGTCGCTGTAGTAGCACTCTTTATCGGTAGAAATACGTCATAAGCTTAGACGTATCATAACATATAATAAAAGTAATTAACATACTGTCTCGGTGATTGATCGTATTGTTATGTGCGTTGTGGCTTTAGACAACTTGTTACAATTAGTAACGAAAATACAGATGAAGTCACACATTGTTAACAAAATCGACAGATTAAGATGATCTATTATGGGTGCTATTTTATTGCTAAATAGCACCTGGTTGAGTTATCCTAACTATCAACATGAGATTATTCCACAAACAATACGTAGGAGCGATCTATCGACCTCCTTTCATATGTTATGAATGATCGCTGTTTGCACATTTTCATTCCGGACTTAGCTGGTAGGATGTCCTGTACGGGTATAACGCATAAACGAGCATTCACGCTGTTTCCGTTCCGTTTAAACGTACATTTTGTCAGTATTAAAGTTTGGTACTGTCGGGACCTGTTTTTTCACTTTCTTTCTTAATAAATACACAAAACCAAGAATCTCTAGGTTATATATATGCGTGTTTAGATAGCATCAACGTGTAAGCTTTGGGATCATACAAAAGAGTTTAGTTCAAAAAGAAAATTAACGTAATAGCAGTGTTTGTTTTATGATTTCCTATTTTAAATATGAAAAGATGTGATCACAGAGTAAACTTAATTGTGTTCAATTCACTTTTATCATGAGTTATTACCTTACAATTTCCTAAATTGTGTGTGTTGGTGTCATTTAGTTTTTGTTTCGGAACAAAGCGATTATAATTTATTTTTTATCAAGTTCGATCGACTTATTAAAAGCACTTAATGCCGCATAGTCGCTGGTTTGAGCCAATCAAGATGCTACAGGTTTTGGTCCGGCTCACGAACTTTTGATGTTATCAATGCACTTTGGTTTTATGACGACACTGTCAGAGGATATTTGATCATAGCTTTAAATGCTTTGAGTAAAAAAATATAAGGGTGAAAGTTCGTCTATTGTTGAATTACAATATGCCATGGGATGGTCTGTCTATATGTACGTCATCTTAATGAATGTTGTGCTTTTTTAGATCCGCTGGAGAACGTTTACGACGTAGCTTTCTGAAATGCTAGGGATGTTTAGTATCGGCATTAATATAATGTGTGCGTTATAATTTGCAATACAGCACAGACAGGTAAAGATATATTTTTACTTGATATAAAAGAAAAGTATGCATTACTCGCTAACAAGTAAATTTAGAAACAACTTAAACTGTCAGCACTGTCTAATGTAAAATATGTATTTCTGGTTATTGTTTTCTTGACAGAAACAGCTCTCCGTCGACCGTTCAACAATTCAAAAGCAATATGCATTCCAAACTTAGCAAAACTGAATGTTGTAAAATCTAGTTAAGGGCAGTTCAAGAAATTAATTGTCCACACACAGATAATGTGACAAGCCCCATTAAGATTAAGCTATGAAAAAAAGTTGAATACCCCCCTGACTTTCTAGATATGGCATGTAAATAATTCGATACATTAAATAAGTGTATTATAATGCGTAATCATAATACATAGTAACCTTGACAAAATGGCACAGGGCAAAATTCCCACTTGTCTGGAGCAACATAGCACCAAGGATGACCACGCACTGCAAAGTAAAACGAAAATGCAGTTTAACTATACATAATGTTTGTGTGTGTTCAAACATATGATACTTTAATAGAGACCGACATTCTATGTGTAACGTTTGGTTAATGGAAATTGAGACAGACTTCACTTTTCTTGTCTGTGTTCAATGCATGTGATTTACGCTGGAAACTGTTGTGCTATTACTAACATGTGGTATATTGAAATTAAGATACTCATTGCTCAGTAAAAAAGCCACATTCGACATATATTAAATGACAATATACACGCTTATGATCTTTGTTGACAATTCATGTCAGACATCTCGTAAAAAGATGATAAAAGAACGTTCGTTACAAGTGAACGTAGTCTACATGTGTAAATGCCGTTTTTAAATATAAATATAAATTCTTGCTGTTCACAATTTAATAATTTAATGAATATACTGTTGCAGAAACCGTTTCCACAATACTTTCCCATTTTCCGCTGACATTTTAAAGAAAAAGTATGATGCAGTTAATTTCAATTTCTATGCAACAAAACTGACTGTTAAAGTTACATAAATATTAAAAATCAACGAATATTTCGCAACATGTTTCGTTAAATAAAACCCATACACATCAGTGTTCCTTATAGCAATAGTCAAAATTCAAACAATAGAAGTGGTATGATAACAATGATTCAACGAGATACACAATGCTCGTTTTTATTATAAGTGCGACAATGTATTCCATGTTAATTTTCCGCCACAATATCCGAACATTTACGAGCGAACGCGAGACTGACATCGAGCAGCTTCGGAGAAACGGCGTATTCATTAGACCTGCGTCGTGCTTCCGAAGCTGCTCGAAGCGAATCTCGCGATCGATCGTAAATATTCGGATAGCATAGACGTTAATTCACATATGAGAAATTGTGACGCAATTTTTTTTTTTAAAAACAAGAAATGTGTTTGTCGGAAACACTATGTCCCCTTCTGCGCCGCTTTTATTTTTGATCTTTGACCTTGAAGGATGACCTTGACCTTTCACCACTCAAAATGTGCAGCTTCATGAGATACACATGCATGCCAAATATGAAGTTGCTATCTTCAATATTGCAAAAGTTATAGCAACATGTTAAAGTTGGAGCAAACAAACCAACAGACAGACCAACAGACAGGGCAAAAACAATATGTCCCCCACTATACTAGCATTTTGTATCTCTTTTAATCTATGTTACACGACCACATCTAGCGTTGAAATTTTGGCTATTGCTATATGAAACTTATATTTTTACCTTTTTTTTTTCGAAACATTGTACGAAATATTCGTTTATTTTGAGTGTTTATGGGCTTTTAATACAGAACTTCAATTTATAAAATAAACACCATTCAACCTTAGTTATATTATTATTTAAAGCATTAACAAAACAGAAATGAATTCAATATGGGCATGTCGGCTTTAGGGTCCTCGCCTGAGTTCAATGTACAGCAATTGTTTAGTACTAAAATTGATGGCATTGGATTTGAATGCATTTGAGCAACATTTAAAATTGCACTAGATCTTTTCATGATAACCATTCTGCCATTCTTATCAAGTGTCATCAATATTTATCCACAGAACTGTAATGTGGAGGGTAGACTTTCGTCATATCCTCACATTTTTTTCACAACGTTTAAATTGCCATTTGTTTTAAGCATATGTGAATCAAACTTACCTCCATTCGGGTCCCTACATTTGTTCTCCGCGTATGTAATATTCACATCGGGGAATGAGCCCAAGGGGCGACCAATGTCCTCCCATTTGATACAGCGTTTGTTTGTGTAGGTGTGTCGGTATGCTCCCATGTACTCCATACTGTTATAGAAACAATCTGAAATGAAAATGTTGGCATAAAGACCGTACCTATGTAATATTATTTCAAGCGTTTCAGGGCTGGTATGTTGCCGGATACACACCAAGTTAACCTTGTCAATGTGAATTATCCATTGCAATATCGAAGATATTTAGTAATTTGTTAAGGTAAAAAGCAAACCAGAAACATTGATCGAGCGACAATTTACAAAGTGCATTCAACTAAAATAGTAAATATAATACATTTTACCGCGATCCTATACTTGAATTCCATATACAAAAAATGAAAATTAATTTTTGTTATTCTGAGACAAATTGTGAACGGAGCAAACTGTGTTGAAAGTAGTTCCAAAAATTCTGTACACGTCCAGTGACATGAACGTGATTAAACACGCATCCAGGCAATTTTATTTACACATATATATTTGAGTTCATCGCAGTAAAACCAAATAAGTTGTATCATTTTTATATTTACGTAAACAAAAAACGCTTGATTACGTATTGTATTTATTTTTCATTTATAAGCATAATCTTTTTATTGTGGATTACCGACCTTTGACGTCTATTCTATGCATAAAATGTTTATATAAATCAAGCCGACGTCATTTCGACTTTTATCCCATTTTCACCGCGACATTGACGGTATAACACGTTGTGGAATATACTTTCTTGTATTCAACACTGTGGAATATACCTGTCGCGTGCACGGACTATTTTTTAAATGACGTCATGCGATATGCGCTAAAATTAGGTCGATATTGTTTGGTTCATTGATCGAATTATAAGGTCACCCATAAGAAGAAAATGTGCAAATTTTGCAGGAAAAAATATATGACATATTCACCAAAATAAATGTTGAAATAAAATATAAAATTACACGATTTTTGTTTTGTTATTTTTTATTTATATTTACTTTTCCACTGAATGATTTTTCATAAGAAACAAAGTCGACAAAACTTAAGCTCAAAATTATACGACCTTCAACCTTTAAATCTAGTCATATGACATAATTTTTCGCCATCCGTATAATGAATCAGCTGATTGATGGCGTCATAAATTGACATACTTATTGCTTCATTTTCCCCATTTTTTTGGACGATTTATTATAAACGCGACTTATTTCACATGTTTTCTACATGTACTGTATGTCGACATATCTGAATTGTCAATTGATCACATTTTCCTTATTTCGTGTAATGTGCATTGTTTATAACCAAAGCATATACTTTTGACATTTAACTTAAATATTAAGAATGTACAACAAGCCATACACATATCGCACAGTTCATGAATAATCTGCTGTTTGCTTTCCTTTTCAATTCACGCAAGGCATAGAGCTGTGTAAAGTATAAGATGGTAAAAATAGCACCACACTGGAATTGGGAACGTCCCATTTTGTACACGGGTATTTTCTACTCATTTATCTGTTGTGTACTGGAATGTTTTCCATTCTTTGTGTATTTATATATTAAATTATTTTCTCGTACAATAAGGGCATTTACCATAGATAAATAAAACATTGTGCAAGTTTAAACATAATTATGTTTGTATGCAGAAATCTGCAAATGCAACCGAGTTTACCAACGGCTATTATTAGATAAACTGCTCCGGTTCATTTGAACAGCAGTAATGTAGAGTACATGACGTAACGTGTGACGAAGAAGAAAGTTTATCGCGTTCATAAACTCATTTGAATAAAGTGATAGAATGGCATGAGGGTCTTTATTTAACTATGCTAAAATAATTATTGAAGACCCTGGATGCAAATCGTCAATTATTGAGTTAAATGGATTATTAAATGGATTTTAAAGGATAATTAAAGGTAAGATACTAGTTCTTACGTGTTTTGATTTTTGTTTGTACTTTTGTCGTTCCCTGTTCTCGGGGAAATGATTTTAATATGGCCCATGTCATGGGCGCCATTGATGCATCGGATCACACACGGCATACCCATAACATTATATAAAAAACATGTTCTGCGCGTCCTTAAATTCGTCGTCCGCAGTCGGAAAACGTATTGCCCTGTATTATATTTTGTCAAATAAAGTGTCAGTCGCTGCAATTGTCTGTTTACTCGTCAAAATTGTCAAGGTCTTCGATAGCTAAAGAAACTTTAGCGTACAGTTTATTTAGACTATTGACAGACCTGTACAAAGTCGCGCCAGTCAAAAATCATAAAAAGCGACATTTAAAGTTATGGTAGCCAGAACTAGGTCGTCGATGGTGTACATGTATGTTGACATCGACAGCATTTTGTCAGGAGCAATCGCCGCCATATTGGATTTTGATCATTTTCTTTCGAAAATAAAATGAATTATAGTAAAGTAAAATCTTCTTTTCGCGGTCGTAATGTGTTAAAATTCGCTTACTGCGTAAAATTAAATGTAGGCATATGGTGATATTTTTACTTGTTTTACAGTTTGTGTGAATTTTTTAAAGACTATTTTGCGTACCAGAACAAATACATGTATATCACTACGCATGGTTACATTTGTTAGATTTTAAGCGCTTTTATGACTGAATTAAAATTATTAGTAAGGTAATTAGATCTATTTTTGTTAAATGTCACGTTGAAAAAAATCAAATGGGATAAATAGAATACTAGGATTAGCGTTGAATACAGAGAAGTTTATGTTGCTCGGCTCAAACACCGAACGCGCTCGCCAAGGCTCGCGCTTCCGGCGTTCTAAGCCTCGCAACATAAACTTCTCTGTATTCAACGCTAACCTAGTATTCTCTATGTGTTGTTTTGACGTTATGGGAACGCTATTTCCCACGTAATTTAAGCCAACGCATCCGAGCTCCTCACTGTTGGTTAATACCGCAATCGCCAACACTAAGCCGCACATAATTTCTTAAATAATCGACTTCAAAAGACTCACTCAGTTTCATTTATACGTCGTTATATATTTTATATTTTTAAATTGTTTTCATAAATGCACGGTAGAGTATTTTAAATTTTGTTAAGAAATGACTATTCGGATTTCTCAAAGGAATTTAGTTAATCGTTTAAGTGCAACTGCATTTAAGAGCGCTTTCAGAGCTTCATCAATTAGCAAATCATCACAGAAAGACTTTGAAACAACACAAACACACACATATATCGTTTAACTACCTGATGGTCCCACGGCGTGCTGAGATGGATTGGCTGTAAATTGCAAGAGAAAAGTGACTAAGTAGTAGTCTATGTTGATCATATTTCGCTGGTCTTGTAATGAACAGTAATTTATAAAATTGGTTGTGAGAAATCTACACAATACGTTGCAAAACCTCGATTTATCGTATGCAGCGAAGCTCTGTTTTGGACTATTTAATAAAAATGGTTCGGTTTGTTGTTAGTACAAAATGTATATAGGTGTTTGGTATATTCGTGCAGGAAACAAGTTTTTATGTTAAATGTTAGTGCTTCGCAATACTACTATTAGATTAAGCTGAAATGTTTGAGTATCTGCTTATGTTAAAAAAGGAGTTTGTACAAAATAGTGTTTCTAATAAATGTGTGTTTGGAAGGTGTATGCAACAATCATACCATTTCCGCCTTGGTCAGGATTGACTGAAAAGACACAACGTCATAATAAATAGGCCGCGTCATGCGTGCATATTTCGCATGCCATGAGTATACGAAAGCTCATAAAGATAGTCTGGAGCTACGCTAATATGACAAGTGAACCATTTTCCATGACGCGGCTTAAATATGATCGGAGCTAGTGTTCGTGTGTCGTATGAATAGATATCCTTGCAGGAAATTAAAATGATCCGTAAAACTGAATTTAGATTCATATCACATGCATGATATTCATGCTGGCGAATTCGACTGAACAGACATTTTCGATTTCAGAATTAAATATCTGGCTTATTTCTCATTTTTCGACACATGTTCTTCTTAACTTTTATTTTAATTTATATTGAAATATATGGATTATAAATTGTTTTACACATTTCACATAAATTCATAAATATTTGCCAAAATCATGCTTACTCACTTTAAAACATTGATACAATACAACATATGTGAACCACATGTAAATTAGAATATGCACTTATAAGAAAGTAAATGCATGGTACAAAATGGAGAGAGTACTAGATATAGAGGATATTTGTTGGATTTGGTGGAATATCTATTTTAATTCACGAGTGATCATAGAAAATGATATATATTTTTCTATGATCGCGAGTGAATAAAAATCGATATTCCACCAAATCCAACAAATTTGCTATTTATTTTATGCTTACAAATTATTATTTTTGTGTGTTTTTTATCTATTCCGGACAAAATAATATCCCGTTGGGCGCCCCGAAATGTTATAACATGTATGTTCAAAGGAAGTTAATCCGTATGTTTTTATAAACATTCAATGCAGAGTAGTCGCCCTTGATAAAATTGGGGTAACAATGGGGAAAGATATCTAAAAATAGATCCAGTAAAACAAAGAAAATTCACTTTACTTACCAAGGAGAAACCGGTCTATCCTATTAATAGTTGGTAGAATGGTTAAATCATCGCGGACGTGTATCTTTTTTGTGACCTTTGTGCGATACAGGCAATATTCGAATACATCAAAAGAGTAACATGCTATTTAAATTGACGCAATAAAAAATTAATTAAGTTTTAATAATTGATAGTCAATTTTATGTAATCAACATATAAGCAGTATTTAATATTTAAATTATTAATGTTTTTAGTAAAATGGCAGAAATAAAATATTAAGTTTTCCTTTGAATATAGTTTGACCAAAAGACCAATACAACCTGAATAAGTCACGTTGATCTCAAAATCATCCGATCCTTTTAGTTGGATGTTGTATTTCTACAACATGATATATCGTCATATCTAACATTTTGCACACAAGTGCGTTCAAACAAATAACAAAGCATACAACATTATAATTCAAAGTAACACATATTCCGACCATATTTGCCGTACTTATCGTTGTGAAGACAAATGTCGGTCTAAGTATAACTTATTACCTCCGCTTTTTCGTCTTTCTTCTTGTACTGAGGTGAAGAGACATTTCGAGGTCTTGAAAGATACTCAGCGGTGGCGTATCCGTGCATAAGAAGAATAAAAAGTCCTATAACATTGCAGGCAATCATCGCTGAAATACAATATAGTCTGAAGAATATGATATTATAATAGCGTTAATTTTAATATGTTTTGAAACAACACACAATAACATCGATTACAGTAACAAGTTTCCTTAAATGTTTCCATACTGTAAATAGAGTAGAACAGACGAATATTATAACTAAAAATCTAACTAAAATACCTTATGTCCAGGTCAACGACAAATCGTGAAATTCTTCTGCTATTATCTTGGATCCTCAAAAACTTGTTGTCCGCTCGTTTAAACAGAGTTCCGTTATAATCAAATGCGAAATAATCAGGTCAGTTAGTTTTCTCAAACTGATATGCGTTGGCAAAAACGTCAGTAGGTGATTTAAGCGTTTGAGAATACGACACATGTCTGCAAGTCTCGGCCACGATTTGTGATAATAGTATGTGTCATTTTGTTTAATAGTTGAATACATTTGGCGTACATTTTATTTTTACACGCTGATTTACCCACGTAAATTATGTTGTGGAAGTCCCTTATTTAATTTGTTGCACAGGATGGTAGTGGTGGGGTTGGGTCGTAGTCACTTGGCAACGCGCCCAACACATGTGGCCCAAACAAATGTAAGACAACACCTAGAGAGACACTATTTGTGCTATAAAACGGTCTGACGACTTGCCGGTTTATGTTGATAAAACAAATTACGAGACCATAACAGGCATCGGAGTAGGAATCGAATAGACATATCCGAATCCTTATGTGCGTTGATGTTCAGCGACGTGCATTGCCGTATGGGATAATACGTATTAACATGCACGTCCTGAAAAAATCTGTTCAGTGATTATTTGAGTTGTAATATTTCTAAGCTATCAGTCCAACAAAATATCATTATTTGTATTTTTTTCTAGTAGTTACACAATATAGAAAATATACTAGATGGATCATCTTCAAAAATAAAAAGGACATACAAATTATTCACATTGGCGAATTATTCAAATAAGAGATTACTAAAAGCACGATGTGGAGATTTTCGGTGAGGTGACAATTACGCAATAACCTGAATTAACGATATCTTCGAATTTCTAACCGTAACAGTTACCTTATGCGACAAAGAAGCTTTGCTGTATTGGTTTAAGTAACAATTACGCAATAAACTGAATTTACGATCGCTTCGAGTTGCTAAACGTTGCTGTTATCTTATGCGACAAAGAAGCTTTGCCTAGTAGGTTAAGGTTCATGTAGAGGCTTCATTATGAAAAATGTGGGACCCCTAGCATTGAACTCAAATTTGTCTAAAGGAAGAGTGCCACATTGAAAATGTATACATATATGCTTGAAAGGATGTTTTTCCTTCAAACTGCTACCAATTTTGTACATCAACGTATCATAACATCCACAAAATCAATCAAAATACAAAGCGATTTTAACACTAAAATATACATTATTTTCAAAAATATGAATCATGTTTATTCCACGTATTTCGGCGGAAAATTCGACATTGACGAGGGCAAGTTACGCTTAAATAGTAAAAAAAGTTTACATATCTAGAAATATCAAAACTCGAACACATGTCATTTCATCACTATGGGGGGCAGCCATTTTTAAATTAATAAAATAGAAAGAAACATGCTAAAAACTCACTCATCGCCTTATTGACATTCCAAACGGTTGACGATGACAAATGCATTGGATTGTAATCTTTCCTTTGATGTTTGCAAACTGCACTATCAGACCTCATAAACACTCAAAAGAATAACTATGTAAGAAGCATTTCACCAATGTTTACAATTGTTGTCGAATCACTGTACTTAATTTATTGCGCATAAAATAGTACGCTTACAGACTGACAGAAAGATCGATACGTAACTCCGTTCAATTCATCACGGTATACTATTCTATCGATAATATATTAATACATCGCTTTAACAATCTTAAAGTAGAAATAATTCTTTTAAACGGAGTTTTTAATAACGAAAGTGAAAACAACGGAAGTTGGATGAATATTCTGTGAGATGCACGTCGGTTCCAAAAAAACAAAACAAATAAACTAAAAAAGATGTGTGGGGGACAATTTTCAGCTTGAAAATATTTGAAATAGGGTAAGTGATGATATCTCTACGTGGTCATTTCTGTTATTTAGTGCGATCTCTTGCTGATTAATGTTAATAGTTGTTTTGCTAGTTGCCACCCAACTGTCAAAATAAGTACATGTGTTTTCTCAGGTATGTGTATACACATACCCGGTTTTCTCACAACTGCACGTGGTTTTAACCGATTTGTTCTGCACGTTTTTCTACGGATCACAGCGATGGCCACGCTTTCAAAATGGGTAGAAGGAATCGAAATATAAAATCAATAGTTTTGCAAATTTCTTTATTCCTTTACAATTTTATATGTCGTCTGCAATCTATTTCAATTTGAGATGGTTTAAATTTGCAATTTGGTTGAGAGGTAAATAACAAAATTGTTAAGCCTTTGAAATAGAATTGTGACTCTTATTATCCACCATACCTGGATTTTTAAAAAGTAGTTACGTTTAAGTTATTTTTAGAACTTTGTTTAGGATATTTATCCAAAAAAGGCAGTTGAATAAAAACTCATTTGTTGTTTTATGACAATTATTTTCTGTGAAATGTTGCTAACTTGACCTTGTATATGTATTAAGCTTTGTATTTATTCAACTTAAGGTAGTGCATAACCTTCCTTACTTTAGATTGAGATTTGTAAATTAGTGTAAAAATGTATTGGTTTTAAACCAAAATATGAATAAAGCACACAAATATTGAATGTAAAAAATGTGTTTATGTTATTCTATCCGTCTTTAGCTTTTAAATGATATATAGTTTGACCATATTGTACCACATTCAATGAAGAAAAACCAAAGCGAAGTTTTAATGAAATTTATCCCCCCCCCCCCCCATGAACCTTAAAGGGATCTTTTCATGCTTTGGTAAATTGACAAAATTGAAAAAAGTTGTTTCAGATTCGCAAATTTTCGTAATAGTTATGATATTTGTGAGGAAACAGTAATACTGAACATTTACCATGGTCTAATATAGCCATTATATGCATCTTTTGACGATTTTAAAACCTAAAAATTATAAAGCGTTGCAACGCGAAACGATTGAATAATTTGGAAAGTTCTGTTTTTGTCGTTAAATTTTGTGAAACTACGAAGATTGCTTATATAACGTATAAAATACATCATGTATATGTACACGGCGGAATAGCTCAGTAGGCAAAAGCGTTTTTACTTCAGGACTCTGGCAGGGCTGCAGGGGTCACTGGTTCGAAACCTGGTCCGGGCAATGTTCTTTTCCTTTTTTTAATTTTATTCTTGATTTTTTACTGGAGCTTTTACGATCCAATGTTTACATTTATCGATATAAAGCATTTAATGAATAAGTTAAAAAATGCCAAAATCTGTGAAAAGGCCCCTTTAGGTGACGATTACGCAATATCCTGAATTTACGATCGCTTCGAGAGTCTTAGCGTAACAGTTACCTTATGCGAGAAAAGAAGCTTTGCTGTAGTATGTATAGTGACAATTACGCAATAACTTTTATTTAAGATCGCTTCGAGTGTCTAAGCGTTAATGTTTCCTTATGCGACAAAGAAGCTTTGCTGTAGTAGGTAAAGTGACCATTTCGCAATATCCTGAATTTACGATCGCTTCGAGTGTCTAAGCGTTACTGTTACCTTATACGACAAACAAGCCTTGCGATAGAAATCCCGTGTCACTACTAGTAAAAGTTCACAGTTTAACTCATGTTCATGGGCAAAAATAACGTTTATTCATGATCTGTTTTCTTTGCGTAAATGTATCAATAATTATACTATGAGAAAAACTACAAAACATATGTTTGTCCATAAAAGTACTGACATTGTGCTTTTGTAACAAAGAGGATTACATGGTAATAGTGGGATCATTTCAAAATTTAGTTATAACTCATCTGTCCTACAATACCAGCAGAAATGACGCCTGTAAGATGATTTTGGTCTGTCATCATAATACAGAACATGCGTTAAGGACCTTAAACGATAAGTATTAGCTGTTGAGTGTTTCTAGCAATATTCAAAACAAACACAATGAACAGAATATTGATATCATTAGTAGTCCAAATATGGCAATAATTACGTGTAAATGGCATCAGTGAAGAAACTCTTTTTTTCAGAAAACACACGAACTATTGTTGAAACATCGATAGTGTGTAGAATACTACTGTTTTTATTAACCTAACATTGCACTGGAAAATGATCAAATACAATTGTTCTACACCGGGATCTAAGTATCAAGATTTTTACAAAGATTCGACGTTTATATTGATCAACTGGTTGAAACAAGCAAGAGAACTGTGAAGTGCTTCTACCTGACACTGTGTCATCTAATGAGTGTGTGTTAAATGAACTCTCTGAAAGCAGCTCTTTGCCACAATTGCAGATACCAGTTGAAATTTTCTACAAAGTGTTAAGGTCATTAAGTTCAAATAGATTACGTAGGTCTGGTTTTATGCACACATTTGATCGAGATTGTGAAACCTTTCAGAACAAATCCACTATAATTATCTTAACCATGATTGATCCCAACCCGAAAGACGGCAATTGTATTTTTACAACACATGACTATGTATGTGGCGGAGCTATACAATAAATGTACCGTATTTTCAAAACAACGGTTATGAGTTTCGACCAGCCCCTGTTTCGAAAGGACACTTATATAATTGGATTACAAAGCCCATCCACCTTACTAATGAAAATAGTTCTCCGTCGTCGCTCGTTTCACACAGAGATGAGCTTTCAATGATGTATTATTATGTCTAGATAATTACTTAATGGGGTAATGCAAACGGCTTTTGCTTCAAATTCAGTTACACATGTGTTGTCTTTGAAAGCTATACACTTTGTGAAATAAGAGGTTATAGGCTGATTGACAATTCCCTTACAGTTCTTCGCGTAGAAAGACAGCGCGTTCCTATACGATAATGATAATACAGACAATATAAATATCCATTTATTCTCCAAAACTATTAAGTCTTGATCATGCACCAGATGATATTCGATAATTACCCAGAAAAATAGCCGCAGAGCTGCAGAAAGATGCTGATTGACAAAAGTAGGCATTATTGTATGACGATCGTGAAAATCTTCAACGGGTCGCTCAGTTTAAGCGAGTATGTACGATGTTATTACTTTTTTTTGAAAACATGATACAAATTGATAAATAAAACATTTCAAACTCGTCAATATTACTAATCTTATTCATAACTTGTGTCGCACGTTTATAGATTAAGTTTACAATAAGTTTGTAGTTATGGTGTGTATTTACCTTCTTCATTATTTTGACTAATTGTTTTATACTGGGATATTCTATGTTTTGTTCATACAATGCATGTATCACAGCACTTCTTCATAGGCCGAATGACATTCAACGGAGGCATCTGTGTCATATAAACATTCCTATTGTGTTATTTGTCAAATATAGAAATATAATTGTTAAAATACTTCGAATTATATTAAAGATGGGCCGATATTGGAACTTGAAAATCTTAACTTCCGAGTTCATGTCATAATAAATGATTGGAAAATTTGACTATTCAACCTTACCATTCTGACAGTTCATTTTATTAGGATGTCAAGTATTAAAACTTAGATTTGAAAAACGTAAAGTTATGTTAACATATCTAGATTTATTAGAAAATGAAATGACTAAATCCTACAACAACTTTTAAAGTTTTGCCCAAGGAATAGTCTTTTCTTTTGTAAGAGACAAAGGAATGATTTGACATACTTTAACATATCATGTATTTATTTAACAGGAAATAAAACTTTATTTTTGCAAAGCTGGACCACTGACAACGCTTTAAAAATGGTAGATATCTGCGCATAAGAATACGGTCAGACTTAAAAAAAAAGAAAACACGCTTAAACTGGAAATTCAAATACGTCTACATGTATTGATTGATATAACTGACTAATACAGTTTTAGTTATTGGTGTCAGATTTATTATTATTTTTGAAAATTCTTTGAACATTCATCTTGTATGTGTTTCTTGTAGATTGTGTTTATTATTCGCGATGCTTGATTAATATGTGTGCATGAGATGTTTGCAAATTACAAATGTTCAACAAATCCTTTAATTGACAAAATTATAAACACGTATATTCATAATTTAAAACAAACTGAAAACATGTCACTTTTAATTATGGAAGGAAATGTTCTTCACGAAGTTCTTCTGAAGTACTTGTCCTTGAAAAAAACTTTAAATTCAGTAAACGTGTATTTCTGAAAAGTCTAATTGCAAACAAAAAAAATACTGTTTTGAATAGTTTTAAATAATTATATAAGCGAGTAAATACAAAAAAATGCCTTAAATGTGTTTCAAATTCAGGACCTCTTGAAGAAAAAGCTTACGCGTTACCGCTGCACCATGCATGAATTTGTGCTTTACAGCTGATTATAAATTCTATGCTATTTGTTAACGTATTTTACGAGTGTTCGTTGAAAAGCGTTGTAAACGCTTTATTTTGTACCACTTTTAAACAATGGATTTCCTTACATGTTTGAGTATACTTCTCTTTCTGGAGTCGAATTTCGCTTGTTTTATAATTCAGTATATTTTTAGATATATGCCTATTTTAACGGTCATTGTTGCCAAACTGTGAACAAGCCCTTCAAAGCCATTGTTAAAATTAATTGATTTCATTCCCGTTAAATTCTACTTATATAAAAATGTTTAACATTAGAAATTTTTATTTTTTTAGATGTCTAACAATAACTGATCAATGGATCAACGTTTTGCGAATTCACCAATTTGTTGCAACAGTCCTCGTTACAACAATATTCAGAGTAGAAATCCTCTGTGTACACCAGCTTTTCCCTAAAATCGGTGCACGTGTCGTTATCAGAATAAGTTTGGTACCATCCGTTGAGGCATTCATCTTGGGTACCACATCTATTTGAAATATGTATATCTTATATTTTGTACAATTTATGAAATCAATTCAAACGATCCACGGGATTATCTGAAATCAAAGAATAAATTACCAAGTCTTAAGAACTCCAATATTTACAGAAAATAAGAAAACACAAATACTTAAATAAGATATGAATGTGTTTCCATTTTCTGCTCAACGGTCATTGACATTAACATTTTATTTAATTGCTCGTTTATAAATTGCATTTGCAAATAAAATTATAGAATAAACATAGTATTGCAAAAAAAAAAAAAATAATAATTAACAGGGGTTTGAATAATGACAGTATATTTGCCTTGTACACAACATTTTGAACAAATTATTTATATAACATATACATCATCAAATATTCATCTTCTATTTACTGTTCTGGAGGAATCTTCTGTGTTGATTAGTTCGTTGATGCAGAACTGTTTGTCTTCTGGACATTCCACCAACACGTACAGCTATTCGCAGATCAGTGGTGTCCCGCAACACACGTGACATTTTCCTGTGAAGAGAATCACCTTACACAAATCCAGCCATGGTAATGAAAATGAAATTATCAAGGATGTCAATGCATTTCTGGACGCTATCTCGGAACCATTTCACAAGTTGAAAAATGACAGGAATACAAAACTCATGCCCGCCTGATGTCCGATAAAGCGATTGTCGGTTATGTTAAGGCCATCAAAAGGCTTCTATGGGGAAAAGTAAGAACTAATCGGAGTAGATATTGATAATTCAAATAGAATAATTCAATCGATCATAAGAGGAGCTGCTGTAACAGCGCGGGCCCAGTTGTTCAAATGTGTTACCTTTGATTATATTAACTATGATTGAATTTTGGAGAAAATGTTATTTTTCTTTACCGGTATAAAGTTTTCTTTACAGATGCGATACATTTACTAAGCATTTTTTTTAATTTATGTGAGTTTGAAAATTAACCATGGTAAACGTTTTGAACAAGTAGATCCCGCTGATTGCTGTTTAAAAAGATAGTATGCTATTTCGACAGAGTACTTTAACTAATTACTACATTTTTTTTAAATTTAAATTCACATTTATCGAGCAAAACCTTTAAGTAGTTTACACTTAACATTTACTCGCGTTTACTTGATTTGATCTACATTGTATTTCCATTTGAATATTCAATAACTTAAAGAAATAAATATTAAAATTCCATGTCTAATACAAATAATCGCGAGATTGTCAATTGTTAATTATATCGAATTAATCACGCGCTAGGTATTTTTTTATTTACAAAATTGCATCGGCAAATATATCAATCAACGTCATAACTACCAGGTTATGAAGTTATTTTTAGAAAAGTGATGTATAATTACGATTGTGACATTGCATACGAATATTTCAGATAGGAGACTTTATACACACGTATGCTCAATTAAATATGAACAGATATGCATTGTTTTTATTAGCAATAAATGTTTTTGTCGCCAAAAGTCTTCTCACTCTATCAATGGTTTGATTTATAATAAGGTTGTTATGAAGCTTTAGTTCATTTTATAGATTTGATATACATGTATAATTCTACTAGTATAGATATATTCTGACTTACGTGATGTTTGTGCATATATTGGTTCTGTAGTAGTTGCGGAAGTTGAAGTAGTTGTTGGTAAACTTATAGATGTTCTTGCTTGTGAAGTGTTAGCAGTAGTTGTTGCAGCTGAAACATAAACGTGTTACTGTGCAATGCTTTGTGCCGATATATAACTTGCTACAAGAATAACCCCACGCCACACGATCATGAAAACACTATTTTCACATTTATGTAAAGAGATCAGCATTGTGTGGCCTGAGGATATTGGTTATAGATCGATATAAATAGTTTGACAGTTTTTATGTCGCCATTCTTTGAAAATAGAGCGATATATCAATATAATAGGATACTTTTCTCAGTTCCATAAGACTTTCTGCGAAAAACAAAACATAAAGTTCTATGTGTTAAATTGAATACTATTCATGTTTTTTACGAATACCAGATTTCAAATTTTAACTGAACGCTGTTGAATTATGATGAATGGCCGGTGATATTCATAAACAAAAGTAAATTCTTAAAATATATAAGGCTGGCGTGTACGAACCCTAATTAGACTTATTAATACCTTTTAATTGTAATTAATCAAACTAAAAGTTACCACATTATACGTTATTTAAATTATAAAACGACACACTATAAATATTAACGTTTTTTTTTAATCGCAATCCATCAATACGTTTAATGGAGTGATTTGTAAAGTGTGAACTAATTCGGCCGTCAGACTCGGACGATTTTAGTATCCATTAGTTTTTTTCTGTCAATAAAGCCTGTTTAAATGTATATCAAAGCTTTCACTGTGCAACAATTTAATTTTACAAGAATTAAAAAAAGCATAACAAATATCGATAATTTACACTATTTGACTGTGATATGACGTTTTATTTGACGTCATGGATATATTTTTACAGGAAGAATCTCCGATTTCATTAATATAAGAATTACTTAAAGCGCATAAAAATCGTTTGTTTCGGTTGACTATCAATATTTTATCCAAATCTGATAATGAAATGAATGATCGCATATAACATATTGTTTACTTTGTAATATAACGATTTCATTTTAATTTAATTTACGTTTGTAATAAAGCTGTTTAATCGCGTCCATTGGTTACTTCTTTGGAATTACCTATTGCGTTACATGTTTTGTTGAAATGACAAATCCACGCAAGATAATCACCTTTCCGGTTTTATCATGTCCTTTACGACTTTATTAATTTTCTCTGTTAATAAAAAAACATTTGATAAAAAGATTTGATAGTTATCATTTTGAACCATTATATATACAACTCGTTTATGTGATGTGTTAGTTAGCTCGCAAAAGACTCGAAATTTACGAAATTCTTTAACTAGTGGAATAGACTGTGGAATGAAATGAAAACTCGTGTCAAATCGTATTTGTATGCCTAGACATTTTCTGTTTCGTAAATACATGGTCGCAATAACGCAAAAATTATTCATAGAATATATTTTCGTACAAGTGATAGTTGATGTTGTTTTGGTTATTGTTGTTGTTTGCACTGGTGATGTGGGTAAAGTTGGCGATGGTGCAGGTGGTGCTGGCGTCGTGTTAGAAGCTGTTGTATATACTGATGTAGTATTAACTGTTGTGGGTGATGAAGTTGTAGTTGTTGGTGAGGTGATGCTGGCGTCGAAGTAGGTGTTGTTGATGTTTGAATAGTAGTACTGGTTGTAAAAGTTGTTAATGGCGTTGTTGGTTTTGTCGCTGTTGTTGTTATAACTACTATAGTACAATACGGTAGAATAAGAATGATAGTTGACAATTTCAAAATAGCATTGAAGCTGGCCAAATAGCTTTGTCAGCAATACAGTGAGTAAAAAGAGTAGTATATTTATTTTATCGTAGGTTTAATCAAGCTTTCCTTTCCGAGTACTTAATTTGTATCTCGATTTAAAAAAAAGCAATTGCATCGAAAATAAATTAGTATCGCCAATTCTTTAAAGTATGACTGATATATACATATCCAGATTTTATTTCACTTATGCATTCGTGTTAATTGTAGAATACAGACTAGTAGATATGCTACTCAAAACACCCCAAGAAACGAACGGTATTGCCTATTATGTAACGAATCAGATTTAGAAGATGAGTTCCACTTTGTATGTAAATGTACTCAATGTATCACTATCAGAAAGAAATATATAAAACCATTTTACTACCATATAAACCATCTGTGTATAAATTCCACCAATTAATAAATGGTAATAACACAAATGAGCTATTAATGTTAGCAAAATATGTAAAATATGCGTTAAAAGCAAGAAATACATTTTGAATACTGCTTTGTAGTATACATTTGGTTTTCCCCCTAAACACTGTAATACTGTACCAATACTTGTTATATCTCATCTTGTTAGGCATTTAATTAAATGTTATAACTTGTCATTAAGTAATATATAAATATATATGTAGTTTTTATGTATTGTAAACCTATATATAAACATAGCACAATGTTAAACAAAATGTTAAAAACGTGACATCATGTATGTATTTGTTATTGATGTATTTAGACGATGTACTCTGTACAAGTCTCAATCAAGTGTCTTGTCTTGTCTTGTCTTGTCTTGTATTAGTCTAGTAGGAACGGAGGTCCACAGTGCATGGTTGGAACCTTTGTTTTTAATATGCTGATGATGTTCTACATTGTCTTGGGTAAAATAAAATTTTGTTCCCAAGACAATGTTTATGCCCATGGGGTCTAAATAATAATAATAATAATAATAATAATAATAAAATCTTTATTTAAAGAAGATAGACTTGTTAAGAAATACATCAGATGAAATTCCATAATATGCAATTTATATAATACATTTCTTATTTTCAACAAGGTCTTCTAACAAGATACAATTTACAACAAATACATCATATTTCATCTTGAGCAATAAGAACAAAACATAAAGAATCATATATGCATACACATATAATGATATATATTATAATTAAAAACAAATGACAGACATAAAACTACAATAACCATTTATGCAAGAACAGTATTTAAACATTAATCTAATGTTATTTACTAAAACAACATGAAGCATGTTCAGTTTATTTCATAAAGTGTGGAAGAAAGATAAGCTTTTAATTTTTTCTTAAATGTAATTAAATTGTTTGTTTGACGTATAGATTGGGGTAACGAATTCCAAATTGTTTTGCTAGAAAATTCAAACGATTGTTTGAAATAGTTTGTTTTGGGTATTCGCACTAGCTTTAAATCCCCCTTTTCGCAAGATCGCAAGTTATAGTGAATATTTTGTGAAGGTGTCAAAAGGTGACGTATGTATGTTGGGGTTTGATTGTGAAATGCTTTAAATACAATAACTGACATGAAATAGTGATTACGCTGTTCGAAAGTCAACCATTTTAGATCTTTAAATAGTGTTTTTGAATTAGTGTTGTACCTTTTATTTAAAATATGTGCACCACAACGCTTTTGTATTTTGACTATTCTATTAATTTCCGTTTTGGCCGCTGAACCCCAGGTAACGCATGCGTAGTCGGATATAGGTGAGATATAACCATTATAGAAGAGCTTACGCATTTCAAGGGTTAAATATGGTTTTATTTTTTGCAAAAGAAACATTCGTGATGACAGTTTTGAACAAACGCTGTTAATGTGTAGTTTCCAAGATAGAGTATTGTCAATATAAAGGCCAAGAAGTTTTTGACAATTTACTGTTTTGATCACCGTATCTGAAATTTTAAGTTTTAGATCTATCATGTTTTGAGCTTTCCGTTTTGACCCTAATACCATACAAGTAGTTTTTAGTGGATTAATAATCATGTTATTAGTTTGGCACCAATCATTTACAATTGAAAGATTTGTTTGTAGCTTATTTTGAAGTGTTTGAATATTTGTTCCCACAGTGTGCAATGTTGTATCATCAGCATACATTGCAGAATCACATGTAAGATCTAGCGAAAGATCATTAACGTAAATAAGAAATAGAAGAGGTCCTAAAATAGATCCTTGGGGAACACCAGCAATGATGCTTTTACAAGTAGAGGTAGTGTTTTCTGCTTTGATAAACTGAAATCGATTGCGGAGATATGAAGAAAATAGGTCGCATGACCTATCATTAAAATGATAAAGTTTTAATTTGTGTAAAAGAACCCTATGGTCCACAAGATCAAATGCTTTTTTAAAATCCAAGAAAATTGTACCTACCAGATTTCCATTATCAATTTGTTTAAGCCATGAATCAACTATATTAATCAATGCTGTTTGACAAGAATGATATTTGCGAAAACCCGACTGGGTTTTGTTTAATAGACTTGTAGATTCTAGATATATATGCAATTGTTTAGCTATATGCTTTTAAAATATTTTAGATATAGTAGGTAAAAGTGATATTGGTCTATAATTATTGGGATCTTCTACCGATCCACCCTTATATAAAGGTATTACGTTTGCAATTTTAAGCATGTCGGGAAAAGTTCCATGTGATATACAGTTATTTATAAGAGCAGTGATTGGTTGTATAATGAAATCTTTGCAAAGTTTAATAATGCTGGGTCCTATACCATCAGCCCCAGCAGATTTGTTTGAATGAAGTTGATTAATTAAAGTACTAACTTCTGATGTGGTAATAAACTGAACAGAGAAATGCTTAGACTCTAGCTTAGCATCTAGATATGTTTTTAGTGAGTGGAAATCGTGTTCAGCAAATTTAGTCTTTTTAATAAGTTTCGAGATGTCAACAAAGTGATCATTAAGTGCATTAGCTACATTTGTTTTACCAGATATTATCCGATCATCCTTCCTTATTACATTTGGCAAAATAGAGGATTCTGTGTGTTCATTTGATGCTAATTTAATAGTTTTCCAGAGCGATTTCGCACTTGTTTTGTTTTGTACCGCATTCGAAAAATATTCTTTTTTAGCCATTTTGATTGCACTGTTACATTTATTACGCCACAACTTATATTGTGGCCAATTAGATTCACGTTTATATTTATCCTTTAAAGACCTTGCTTGTTTTACGTTTTCGTTGTACCAACCAGGTTGTTGTAATCTCTTCACTTTTTTATATTTGATAGGGGCATTCTTATTAAGGACTGAGTTTAATATGTTATAAAATACTTCAAATGCCTCATTAGCATCCGCTATTGTTTCAACCATATCAAAATTAGCATTTGCTAAGTCATTTTGAAAATTGATTTCATTAAATTTGTTAAAACATCTGTACTTAATAATTTTATGATCATCTGTTTTAACAATTTTACCTTTGACGCTTAATGTAGAAACTACTGGGTAATGGTCACTTATGCCTATTTTTGGTATGATTACCTCAGAAATGTTGTCATATTTTGAATACAAATGGTCTAATATTGATGATGAACGTTCCGTAACCCTTGTTGGAAAAGACACGTGTTGTTTTAAATTAAAATCAGTGATAAGTTTTTCCCATTTCTTATTGTTAAATATGTTTTGGCTTAAACAGTGAAAATTAAAATCCCCGGTTGAATACATATTACAATCTTCCATGTCTGCCTTATTTATCTGTAATTCAAATGAGTCAATCCAAGATTGAGGGCTATTTGGTGGGCGATAAACAAAGTTAATTAGATATGGTTTGTACTTTACAATGTTGATTTGTAGCCAAATAGATTCAATATCGTCACTTTCTAAATCATGTCTACGTACAAAAGAGATGCTATCTTTTATATAAACTAATATACCGCCTCCAGCAGAAATAGCCCTATCACGTCTTACACTGCTGTAACCGGAAATGGATATTGTATTTATCTCCGTTTTATCATTTAAAAATGTTTCACAAAAGCCTACTATATCTAAAGAACTATTTTCGTGTAAGTAAACACGAATTTCATCCAATTTAGGCAATAAATGTTGGATATTCAAATGCATAATATGCAAACCTTTATATGTAAATGGAATATAATAATCATTATTTATGTTACATTATAAAGTAGATGGCCGCCAAGATGGCCGACCAAAAACATAGGAAATACCGTTGACACAAACAACATATATTTCCATGATTTTAGTAAGTTTTTCAATTAAAGTTATTTTAACATATTATTATTATTAAACAAACAAGTGTGTTAGTGAAATATTAAACATTGTATAAAAATGACAATACCAATGAAATAACTTACAAAACATGTGTTATTGTGCTAATGACATATTTCAATTTGTACCTGAAAAACAGTTTAGATACAATTATCACTTTAACTACATTTATACACACTTATGATACTAAGGAATGTATATATATATAATATTTCATGTAAATATGAAAATATAATTGTGATTTGTAACACGAGAAAATTGGTGGGTTAAATGACAAATATAAAGAAAAAATGCTTTATGTGCATATTGATATATTTTGAGATATAGTAGGCTTGTTAACTTGTTATGTTTATGAATTTGGTATCTTTTTGATCCTTTTAAGTGAATTCAATTTGTTTTTAAACATAAAATTCATTTTTCTTAATTCTATTAGTGAAAATAAAGATATCAATTATCAACAAAGGGTATAACAATCTGTCTTATTGAGCCCTAGTAGTATCTGGGGATCACGCTGCATGATTCTAAGATTTTATTTGACAATGCTCATGAAATCTACATTTCTTGGGTAAAACACATTTTCCCCAAGAAACTTATTGATCGCATGGTGTCTACAGCAAAGATAAAATATAAAACAAAGACAAAATAAACGTTAAATTGGTACAAAAAAATGGTTCTTTTGCGTAGGACATTTTAAATTATTACCTGAAAAACTATTTGGGTGAACTTAACATGTCAACTGCATATATATATATATATCACAAAGAGACTTATTAATCAAATGATATATAATTTTATGCGAATATCATCCATGATAATTATTCCAAGAAAATAAAAATGGATTAGGTAAACGATTATCTGAAAAAAAAGTGCCTAATGTGCATGAAATATATTTTAAGATAATTGATCTTTTTTAAACTTGTTATGTTCACGGATATACGGATTTATTTTAGAACTGTTTACTGCATGTAGATTTCATGTAATTAGAATCGATTTTCACTAACTCATAAAAGTATTCTTATTGAAAACAATATCATATAATTGTATGCACTTAGCTTACGCATTAAAATCTCTCAAATAGCATTCACTGCTGTAAGATATCATTTAAATTATCCAATAAAACATACTTGTTTCGAAACAAACATTGTTATTTTTACAAATTTGCTTAAGATTTTTTTTATGTGTGTATTAATTTATTATTTTTTGAGGGGGTGAGGATAACGTGTCAATGCTGTTTACTAAAACTGAAACACTGCATGATACACAATTGTGAGACAAACTCTTAGTCTTTACTAAATTTTGAAGTTTGTATATGGTTCTTGTAACATATACTTTCCTTTCTATAAGTTTAAAGGAAACACATTGCATTCAATCAAGTTAGTAGATTAAATCTAATTAAGTTGAGTAACCAAACCAGTTGTGTGTGTGTGTGTGTGTGTGTGTGTTTTAAAGTTCTCGAGTCACGGTCCTTTCGCGCCTGAGGCTCAATAATGTGTGGACCCGAAGTTGGTTCTATAACTTCTACTAAACTCACTAGACTATTCTTTACAAATACTATTGATAAATTGCAAACAGTCATAAAGAGCTAGAGCTGAATGTAAAGCTATTGTGTATCTCTTATTTAGAAATATTTAGGAGAAACAATAGTTTTACATTCAAATCCGAACGAACATAATAATAGTGCTCAGCAAGTGGTTAATACTGTATCATTTAATGTAGAACATCACTTATCGAGAATATATTTAAAATGTTATTAACTTTGTGAGGCATAAAAATTGATGTTTATTTTCATTAAGTGAAATGCGATCATCGTGCCAGAATATTCAAAACATTTTGTTAGCGTCATACATGCACGGTACATAGAGCGCATGTAAACGTTTCCTTGTATAACAGATGCTCATCGACCACAGGGATGATAATAGGTCTAAATGGTCGGTCAAAGGCTTCAATCATATTCTGAAAAAAAATGGATATTTTGAACTTTTTCTGTAATTTCTGTCTGCAAGACCCATGCTGCAAGAAATGGAAGTCGTTGAAAATGTTGCAATCTCTTGAAATCGATTATGTTAAATAAGTTGTTTTTATTTTTATAAGATCTTTTCTTAAATTTAAGATTAGGAACTTGAATGCGATTCTAGTAATATTTCTTAATCCGTTACGAAACCATACAATCACCTTCAATTTGGAAATATGGGCAGTTTTTTAAGTTATGCCATGGTGTAGTTTTGAACCAAAGAAACGCAACCCAGTTAAAAATTTGCGGACCTTTATATGTTATGATAAAATCAAGCAGTTGCTTTAAAGGCATTCAAATTGTAGAATCAACTTAGACATTGGTTATTGCCGACCTACAAGATATGTTAGCATTTTCCAAAACAGCGAGTGCCAATGCCAATGCAAAGGATGTGACGCTTAGAACAGAAAACAAAATAAGTTATTTCATAATTATACAGACCATACATTATTTCCATTCGAATAAACGAGTTTTTTTTTATAGACAATGCCCACATAAATTAAATAAAATCAGCATCCTGAAAAAAAACAACTGTTATATATGTCCGAAACGTGTAGGACCCTATACACCCAATAACTGAATCCCGAATATTAAAAAAAATATGTTATGCATCTTTTCTTAAATAATACTTTTTATAACAAAAACATGGCATTACTCTCTAACACGATGAGTTTCATACCCTACTTAAACGGTTATTTTACGAAATGGCACGATTAAACGAATCATAATTGAGTTACTTGGTACAAAGCAACATTGCACAACAATTTTTATCATAAAGTGCAAACGTCATTCTTTAAATAAAGACCAATATTAAGGAAAATTAACCATTCATTTTGTGTTTTTTAATTGGGGGCGGGGAGGTTAAGAGCGCATTTGTCATAAAATTACGTCTAAATTCATGCACAAACCTTGTGTGTCTAGTGTTGAAAAGTTTTTGATGATAATGAAATGTATCACACAACTTACAATTTACTCGGCCAATGAAGTCCCCGTATTCTGGATCATCTTGTACACCGGCACAGATGTGCCATTAGCATTTTTTTGTAATATTTACGTTATAAGCATGCCTCAGTATAGCGTTCTTACTGCTTTTTAAGTTGTGAGATCAAGATATCTTTCTCAAGAAAATGAGTTAGTTAGTCGCGGGAACAACATAGCTTACTCTTGGTAACGACATTACAAGTTTTGAAAAAGAAATAAATTGGGCCATCAAGGTATTTATGTGGGACAGCTAGACAATCAGAACACTATTAATTTGTTTTGCGTATTTACAAAACGACTGATACAAGGAAGACTGTTATGACTCTGTTTGATATGAATATCATTTAAATGCTTTTTCAAACTGCGTGCATTCGGATTAGTTGTTTACACGAGTATGTTATCTAAATCATTAGGGTAAAATATATAATTCCCAAGAATTATTAAGTTGTTGCCGTGAGTCAGCTAAGTCGTCACCACTACTTAGGTACTCCTTCCCGAGACTTGATATGTCGTTCCCACAAGTAACTTATCTCCTTTTCTCGAATTATTATTTCAGCTCATTTCTCAGGTTTATTCACAATTTGAAGCCTTGGAAGAAATATAATAATAATCGAAAAGGCAATGATTTTGTTAAATAGTCTTAATTATCTCGAAGAAATAAACTTTCCAAAATTTGCATTCTCAATTAACCACTCGAGAGAACTAGTCTTTGTTATATAATAATTCGCTTAATTAATCAATTATTAATACAATGCGACATGGTTTTATTGACTGAATTTGAAAATGATTGTCTTGTTTATTCATACAGTTCAATAAACACCCTTTCGAACGTGGAAGCCAAGCATTGTGTAATGCTGTCTTTTCTTATCTATTTAAAAGAATAAAGGTATCATCATTCTAGGCAGTATTGGCAAAACACTTTGTTCGGAATACCTGTATGCCAAAAAACATAATCAATAACCAGATCTGAAAACACACACACACACAACATGGTATTGAAAATCCTGTAAACATAATAAGAAGAATGTTCTAAAACATGCACATTTACAACAGTTATATTGGCCATGGGTGCCATCTCCGATTATAAAAGCCACATCCATAACACATGCTAGTCTTTTGGAACAAAATGCAAACATATCTAGTGGATCGACCAAAAACTTCATTTTTTGTTGACGCTACAAATTCTATATTCTGATGTAATAGGTGGGTTGCAATTGCATATTTCTGTGCACTTAAAAGATAAATGAATCTCCGCTAAATCGCATAACATTGACGGATTTTACAAATAAAGTGCCATATGTTAAAAAATTAAACAACAACACTCTACTAATCTTATTGATTTTTGAATTATATATAAAAAAAATCCCAAACTTAGCGACACCATGGAAGTAAAATTGGCTTGTGTATTAATACATCGGAAATGAGAGGCGGTGCCTGTAATCAACCGCTGTCATAGTAATCAAAATGAGTAAATGCACGCTTTTGTTGTGTGTGATCAGCTTGACAGGCTACGTTGTTCAAAACTTTAAGATAAACGTCTGTTAAGATAAACTTTAGTCCCAACAAATAAAAAAATTAAAAGCAATGCTATTTTCAAACATTTTCAAATAATTCCGGAAATCAATTTTTTCAAACAATTAACCTATATTGAAGGGTTAATAATTTAGTCACATTAATTCCTTGATTGAACAAACAATTCTCCCCCGCCATAAGCGGAGGGATTTTGTTTTGGCGTTGTCTGTCCGTCCGTCTTTTCGTCCGTCCGTCCGGAGACATATCTTGGAAGAGCTTTGGCGGATTTCATTGGAACTTGGTATGAGTATATATATGGATAAGATGATGATTCACGCCAAATGACATTGTACACCACCTGTTAATAACGGAGTTACGGCAGTTTGTATCTTGAAACAATGTTTTTTGAGTGTCAAATATAACACTTTTGTATCCAGAAGCATATTGGCGGGGGATATCAATTCAACGAATTTGCTTGTTCATTTTTGAGAAACTAGCCCCTGCAAAGGGAGCAAAGATATACAGGATATGGCCTCACAAACTTACAGGGAATGGTACTGGTTAATATGTGGGAACAACTTTTTTTTTAAATTTAGATGGAGTATTTTTTTTGTCAACAATAAAAAAGTAAAAATAATTATCAATATCATAGCCAACCTTTTACATGTATTAGTTTTAGTAAAAGGAACAAAAATACAATGACACAACATACTTAGCGGTATAAATGGCACATTTATGTTTCAAAACAAGTATGTTTTATTGGACAATTAAACTGATATCTTACAACAGTGTGTGCTATTTACCAAATTCGAGAGATTTTAATGCGTTACGTCAGTGTTCATATAATCATATTATCTTATTTTTACATTAACTTTTCTGTTTCAGTATAATTTATTCCAATTACAAACAATATGCATTCACTTATCAGTATAAAACAATCAACAAAATGTACAAAACAAAATTTAAAGTCAACTACATGTATATATTAAAATTATAAACAAGCATGTTTTCTTTAGACTTGTCATTTACCCACTTTTCTTGTCATATATATAACAATTATATTAAAAATAAATACTATATAATATTATTCCTTACTCTCTTTGTTTTTAATGAATTAAGTTTGTATGATAATTACATCCAAATAGCTTTTCAGGTACAAATTGAAATATATCTTTGACAAAATAACAAATTGTGTATAATTTAATAAGTTTAATAATTGTTTTGTGGTCAATTTATTATATTTCATCAAAACCTTATTATTATTAAAAACCTTAAAAAGCATATGTTATAAATTGCTTAAATTATAAAATGTATTTTTAAAGCGTTATTGCATCTAACATATTCTATCGTTTACTTTTCGAGAAGCATGTGTCACTTTATTCATTTTTGTTAAACAAACTCGTATCTTTGTGTCCATCTTGTGACTGCCTGCTGTTTTTCACTATCTAAGCCTTCATTGCACTGTACATGATAATGTAATTATTACGCATTAATTACGAAAAGTATGCTCTCTCTCTCCTCTCTCTCTCTCTCTCAGAGAGGAAGAAGGGACAAGAGAGGAGAGAGGAGAGAGAGAGGAGAGAGAGAGAGAGAGAGAGAGAGTGAAGAGAGGAGAGAGAGATAGAAGAGTAGCGATGAGCAGATAGCTCTAGAGCGAAGGTATGAAACGTAGAGATCACACTACCCATCTCTCCTCTCTATCTCTCTCTTCTCTTCTTCTCTCCACACCTCTCTCCCTCTCCCTCTCTCTCTCTCTCTCTCTCCCTCCGGAAAATAACATCAATATCATTTACAAAATCCGATGAACAATTATGCAGGTTATGAAGGCCTCTATTGGAATAAAATTAAAAGTCTGTTTTTTTATCGCATTTTTCCAATCGATAATCTTCACAATTTTCGTTTCAAATTATAAATGATTTACAAGGATGTCTTCAATGACGTCTGTATCTTTCTTTCCATTAACCTTTTAGGTTAACTTATAATTCATATATTTTAGCGTGTATTTAATATTTCATTACAATGTCTTTTCTAACTTTATAGGTTGCAACGGATTGAAAAGTAAGGAAACACCCTCCAGAATATCTAGAGTATTTATGAACGAAATCGTTTCAGTTTGAACAAAACCGTCACTTACGTATATTTGATATATTGACAGAATGTCATATTAGGAAACACGTTTCAACTCAAACTTAAACCCATCGGTGATCGCTTACAGAAGCAATCGACATCAACTTTAATTGGTGACTATTACAAAGAAAAACATGTGCTTAAAAAATCTTTGTACCCCGGTATGTAGTAAGTATTGACACACCGTGCATGGTATGAACAAACTATATTTTGGATCAGGATACGATGTAACCTGACAAACAGTATAAATCTGGACCAGGAATTCAGAGAAAATACATCAAACATAATGTAAGTAATTATACAATCATACAAACTTGGATCACGGTAATGCAAAACCGTGTAAGTGTGGGTGATGGTTTGTTGGCTAGGTAACCTGACATCTACAACATAATTTATCACAAACACAAAAAAGCGTTTAAAGCAGTGCCGGATTAGCGACATGGAGGCCCGTAGTCAATGAAACATTTAGGGCCACGCCCAAGCCCCTGGTCGGCATTGAAGCGGCAAGAACGCCAGTGCCAAGTCAATTTCACCCGTTTTAATAAGCCTACCCGTATCAAGGCTGGCAAGGCTTGAAATCTGACAATGCCCTTGTATAGGTATAAAATTTCAATCACGGCATTGTGATAAATAAATTAAGACTTTAAGAAAACAATAAATGATGTCTCTTTATTTAAGAATCAAACGGTTTATCCAGAAAGAAATAATATGAAACATAAATTAACATCTACGACAGGTAGTTACCGTTCGGTCCGTTCCGTACTGTTATTTACCAGTGAACCATTTACAATTATCAGTATCTATTTAAGTTATTCATAACGATGTAAGAACCTTATAAACGTCTTCTGTCTGAATTTCACAGTTGTGAAGACGTTTGCAATATCTTAAAAGTCAATAATCTGCAAAAGTATTTTTGTCAGTGGCTATAATGAAAAGGCATTATATCGTTATTGCGTCATTAAAGCTAGACTGTGTTTAAAATGTTCCATTTGAAACAGGTTAACACGCCGGACGCGTTCGTCATCATTAAATCAACAGTTTGTGAGCCTCTGTAAATTCGTACTGCAGATAAAGCGTACGGGAATATGGAGTGAATCAAACATTCTTTTGTCACGGTCTCATCGGGCCCCTCAAAAATCGCAGGGCCCATAGGCAGTTGCCTACTCTCCCTAATCGGTAATCCGGGACTGGTCTAAAGTAGTCTCAATCAAGTGTACTTATACAGAGAAAACACATGACTGTTAACGCGTGAATCAAATACTACGCACATAATATCAATGGCGTGTTTGATGTTCTACGGCGATTTAAGTTTTACGGTGATTGGAATGATTTGAATGAAGTGTGTAGAGGACCCTTTTGTAATAACACATACTCAATATCCAAGCTATGTGCCCTGTAGTTCATGAGAAAAAGATTCTAAATTACATGTCGTTATATAGATTATTATAAACGATAACAACCTAAGCGTGGACAATATTTACCTTCAAGGAAAGCTTTGAACAGATTTACTATACTACCTCTATACAAGTGCCCACATAAAATATATTACACCTTTCGGCCTTGTTGTTTTGTATAAACAGTTTAATGATAATGTTTTGCTTATAAGGCTTTATAGTGTGTTTTAACAATATAGCGGCATGAAAAATATAGAAGAGTATCGATATATAATGTTACATAGCAAATAACAAACATATGATCATTGCAAGAAGATCCTTGCGTGTTCGGATGAGAAAATTGTTTTCCTTGTAATTAAGTACTGAAATTATTATTAACCTAGGTTTGCATCAGTACGGAAGGATGTGTCACCTTTTTAAAGCAGTGGCCCGTGTTAACAATGGGTGTAATTACTTCCCGTGAAAGTACATATAGGAGCACAACACATTTCAATTAGCCTTGCAAGTGTGTATTTGTTTACATCAGAGGTTAACATAAACCACAGTAGTGTAGACATCCTGCGTTAGTAGCCATTGCCTTATCGCCACAGATGAAGGCAGCTGCCAACTTGCATGTTTCAGGAGTTGAGGTGTCCTTACACACTGTAATTAAAACAAGAAACCAAACTGAACTAAAGTATTCTTCTTATTTCAAGTATACAAGCGTTTATCATCTTTGGTCACATAAACCTTTACTTATCTCATACAATATCGAAACGAACAAATTTCAAAACTCACCTTTATTTTAATGACTTTCATATCAGAACGTTTGATATTGTGTTACACTAATACACTTTTTTAAAGATAAACTTATATCACAACATATAACCAAGACTAGCTTAAGGACGTACGCGGCAGTTTAGTGTCACGCAAATATTTTTTTACTAAAACACCGGTTGCGAAATAAGTGCAATATATTTCGTATAATCTGATAAAAAAGAATGTAAACAATGTTAGAACGAAAGAACAACAAAACATGCTTAAAATGAACGCAATGTTATTTTTTTTAAATACCTTCGATATGACCCTTTAAAGGGGCCGTCCAACAGATATAGCGTCGTATCGACGCGAAACGATATTTTGGGAAACTACGAGGATTGCTTATATAGCTAAAAAATTCATCCGATCTAAACATGAGCGTGGATGGTCGAGTGGTCTAGGTGGGAGGCTTTTTACTCCAGGAATCCAGGGGTCAGTGGTTCGAGCCCTGTTGAAGGTTACTTTTTTTCCCTTTAAAAAAATTTATTCTTGTTTTTTTACTGGAGATTTTAAGTTCAAATGTTTAAATTTACCAATATAAAGCATTTTAAGTATTTAATGACAAGCTTCACTACAAGCCTAAATTTGTTGGACGGCCTTTTTAGTATATTGTATACATCTTGTTTTCAGTTATTTACTGTATTATTCTTCTTTTACTCATATTGCTACCCATAATTTGTGTATTCATTTAAATTTATATCTACTTTTTCATTGACATACAGCAATACATGTACGAGTAATGTGTTTTGACATGCACCATGTACATGGTTTTCACTATGTTTTTAAAGTGTATTTTAATACATGCAGTTAAACTGCATTTGTGAACAAACGACCCTGGTGACCCATTGTTTTCTTTTTATATATGTATTAAGTCATAACGCATTAAACATTAATGTAAATTTGGAAAAAAATCTAGGTGGAGGAAGTCACGTTAAAATAAATATGACTTTTATGCATTTTATTTATTTTCAAATGTGATATGCTGTTGTCTTTGTTTATGTTAACAAAATTGACAAAAACACGAATCAATGGATTCGTGTTAAAACACATTAATTTGCAGTCAAATTAAATCAGTATTACATATTTTGTGAGGAAAATAGAGATTGTTTTCAACACTTTTCTCATTAATTTACTCTAGTTTTTATGTTATTACCTTATTGGTGAATTGCTATTTTGCTGAAATATGCTTGTTGTTTAAGTGCGAAAAAAAATGAACAACACAGGTGACCCATGATTTTTATTTTCTTTTTCTATCAACAACAGATAGTTCTACCTAAATACCAAAAATTATCAAATTCTAAGTGGAGCAAAATTTGAATTTAAACTGCCGCGTACGTCCTTAATAAACGAACAGTTAATGAATGCAAATAACGTTTGTGAATTTACAAAATAAAAGTGACTTAACCCAAGCATACGCGATTCATTTTAAAATTCGACTTGAAATGAATCATTGTATGTTGTTGTTTTGCATTAACATCACATTATTAACATGTTATTGAACGGAATTATTTGGGAACAATTTCAATACTTTTATCCATGCGTCTTTGGCAATGTTCTACAACTTTACCAGAACAACAACATTTTTTGACTGTATATTTACGATAATGATCAGAATACATCTAAAGATATATTATATCAAGATAAGAACGAAAATGAAAAACGTTTTTCATAATATTAGATATAAATTTTATATATTGTTTTAATAGATATTGATATACTCGAAAACAAAAAAAAAGAAAAATAATGCAGCAAAATGTAGCGTTATTTATTAATGTTTATTTTATAACAAAATACCGTTTTTGCCATCGTGGTTACACATTAAATCCAGAGGGCGACAATGCGACAATACGATGGCGACAGTGCGATAGTACGACGGCGACATTTCGATAATACGATGACGACAGTGCAACAATACGATGGCGACAATGCGATAATAGTTGACGACAGTGCGACAATACGATGGCGACAGTACGATATGACTATCGTAATTAATAGAGTTAGATAGCTTTTAGTTTACGTTTTGACAGGTAAAACTATTGCTTGCTCATCAGTTGTCTTTATTTCAATAGGTTCGCGGTTTCGTTTAATCAGGCGTTTTTGTCAACAGTAAAACTCAAATGGAGACCGTTAAACGAAATGTATGGTATGTGTCGAGGGTTTATTACTTGACGATTGTGCTTATACTGACGGTCATCTAAAGGACAATGAAACCAACACTTACTAGTATATGCTTTTAAAGTCATACATGGCATCATATGCTGGCTCGTGTTATAACTTGACATACAGCCGTGATCTTGGTGAAAATCTTCGCTGGGATGGCATTCTTGATTAAAGCTGACACCTACTACTTAGTAATCTCTTGCACGATGGTTACATTACATTCACCTCTGTGATGGGCTCAAAACGGACCATCTCATACCATATCTTATATCAGTCTTAATTCATTATTACAAAATTGATACGGTTTTCTTGATGTAAACAAACCTACATACATACATACATACGTCGAAGCAATGCCTAACGTCACTCAATAAAAAATATGTTCAATTGTTTATATTTGTAATGTGCGTGGAATGATTCCATCTGCGTAAATGGGCAATAAAATAGTTCCAAAGAGTTGCATTAAAACTCGCAAGTTTTTGCACGATGTATCGTAAATTTAAAATTCCTATTTCATTATTTTACGCCTCTGATCCTAAAAAATCCAAATCAAAGATACTTTGAATGCGTTTGTTCGGTTTTACCCAGTTTCTGGGCAATGCTGAGCCTTTCGCAGAGGTGGATGTGAGAGCAAGGAACGACAACTCTGCGTGGAGATTGACTACTTAGTAGTAGTCTTTAACTTTGTTAATCGATTAGATCAATTAAACAAGGTAAAACGTGTGCGTCTTCCGAACCCTACATTGTTTCACAAGCATGTTCCTATCACATTAAGTTATCTTCTAGAATTTATGCTGATTAGCGCATAGTAGAAACAATTTCAGATACCTTGCACAATAGGTATCGCTGGAATGCACCTGTTATTACACAGGTCACCGCTACAACAGTTGAAACACGTGCCATTGTCGACGCCGACGTGCAAGTTTCCCGCAGCTAGAGTTGCTAGTGCTCTGTCACATGCCTATTAGTGAAAACACATAAAGTATCTGTACATGTAATATGAGATCAGGGAAATATCCGGTAAGCTTCCACGTTTATCATGAGTTTTGAAAATTTAAAGTGGATGGTACCCGCTAATAGTGAATGAACCAATTAAAAGCCAATACTTGCCTTCAATAGGAAGTACATTTCTCCTTGTTATTGGACATATTTTCATTCGTTTATCAACAGTTTTGTGAGATACATTCTCTGATATTTTTAGCATTTGACAATTGCGAATGTTAGCATTTGACAATTTCGAATCGTAAAACATGAAACTTGTCAATACTTGGTATCGACGTACCTGTAGGCTTTGGTCTCCCTTTAAAACTAATAAAACTATCGAATTTTAACGTGCCATAAGTCCTTCAAAACTCTGGTAGACTTTCGATACGGTCTTGACTTCAGTGAGTCGAGTCAGTTTCTACAAAACCTGTTAGGTGAATTATATTAGAAAGTTGTATTCAATCATATATGAGCATTTAATTTATAAATAAATATGTGTTAGTTTTCATTTGCGAGTCAGTAGACACGCCTAACCAAACATGATACTTACGGTTTTCTCCATTTGGCTAGTAGAATAAATCATAGTACCCTGGGCGTACATTTTCAGTGTTTCTGTACAGACCTGTAGCAATAATTGGAACAGTGATTAAAGTATCTTATTATATTATTTATTTTGATTTTGATTTTTAAAAATGGGGGGGGGGGGTGCGGGGCTGTTGAAATGCATTGTCACGGCAGTAAATTTGTTGAAAAATGATTCGTTCAACCATAGTAGACACGAATACATGTGTATAGTGATCATACCAACACGATCGGTGTGTGTGATTACTATCACACTTTGACCTATTTTAAAAGTACGTAATATCTTCGAACTGTTATTGTGGTTTATAACCGAAGCAAATAAGTTATTATTTAACGAAATCCTAAAGCATCACATTACAACGTGGATAACTATGACTCGTCTCAATTGATTTTCATTTTATTTATTGTAAATCGCTTTTTCACGTGTGCATGTTATCGTTATACTATTAGTTGGTTAATATTTTAAACGATAAAGCGTCTCTAGAATAGGTTTGTTGGAAACTGGTTCCCCGCAGTGGTACTAGGAAAATAGGAACTTGTGATAAACAGTATGCATTGAAAAGGAAACATACCAATCGATATGACACAACATTAGAGCATTTGTTTTGCGACATAAACAATGATAATATATCCTGAGTACTAACGTGTGACACAAACATAGTTGAACGCACAAGTCACGTCTCTAAACATAATGCGGGATTGTTGTCAAACAGGTACACACCATGAAATATTAGAAGAATCATTAAAACGCAAATATAAGACGTTCGTAATAAAGGCTCTTTTGCAAAAGCATCAATAAAATTTTGTGTGAAATAATAACATAGCAGTTATTCACTTTTTTAATTATTGTTTGAAATTTCTTTTGAAAAATGTTTTTGAAAAAGTGTATATGCTTTTATACGGGTAAAATGATGTCAAATATGTTTACGACTGTATATTTATACGATTCTTTGATATATACGAATCTTTGCAATTGCTACACATTGTTGATACATGCATTTGAAATATTCAATCGTACCAGTAGATTTGAAAACATAGTGTATTTTGACAGTAAGTAAATACCTGATCACGTGATGCCTCTATAATTTTGTCGCAATCATTTTCTTGTAACAATCCCTCTGGACAAGCGTAACACATAGTACCTCGGTCGGGAGGATATCCTTAAGATATAATATTTTGTATTTAGAGGTATAAAATCATTTTATCCCACTTTTGCAGCGAATTCGGTTGATTAAAGCCTCATTGATTAAATTTCATCTATAATCAATGGCACAGCTATAATCAACTGCACGAAATGACTAAACTGCCGAACCGGGACTACTTTTTCCCACGCACCTCGTCACCTGTATTTGCCAAGTGCATCAATAATAAAAACAATCTCAAATGTTTGTCAATCTTAATGACCTTAAAACAAAGAAAAGTAGTAAAAAACGGGTTTTTTGTCATGTATTGTCATTAAAACCCCTAGTATTAGGTAAATTTAACACTATGTTGCAAATAGGTTCTGTTGTTGTTGCTCCCCTTTGAAGAAGTCAGTTCGAGTTGCTCCCCTTTGACCGTAGAAAACAATCGTCTGGAACAAGAAATCCTGTGTTAATTTACAAGCTTTACTCGGATTTGCGTCTATGGCAAGCGGTTCGACGCATAATCCCAAGAAACTAGGTTTCTCATGAGAACCTAGGTTCTCAGAATGAGAACCTAGGTTCTCGCTCCAAGATTGCACATGGCTTCAAGAACTGAAGTTTTCAAATGAGAACCTAGGTTTTCATGAGAACCTAGGTTCTCATTTGAAAACCTAGGTTCTCCAAATGAGAACCTAGGTTCTCATGAAAAACGTAGTTTCTTGGGATTATGCGTCGTACTGCCTGCCATATCCGTGGTTTTCATTTGGGAACCATAGGCTCTCTGAGAACCTAGGTTCTCTGAGAACCTAGGTTTTCAGAGAACCTATTTTCATTGTGAGAACCAAGGTTCTCATGGAACTTATGTTCTCATGAGAACGTAGGTTCTCTGAAAATCTAGGTTTTCTGAGAACTAAGATTCTCTGAAAACCTAGGTTCTCTGAGAACCTAGGTTTTCAGAGAACCTAGGTTTTCAGAAATGCGCGTCGGACGGCGTAAACTTGCTCGTTTGGAATACGGGACACATATTATTCAGGGCGCAGGATCAATGGGGTTCACATATGATTACACACGGGATGGACAGAATGAAAACACGACGTTAAGAACTTTATTTATGCAGATATCTCAAGTTATTGAAATATGTTTGCAAAGTCTTTAGTGCATAAGTTTTTCTTGCAGTGTTGTCGATATCTTACGATTGAAAATACATTATTACACATTATCAAAAGAGATCAAACTTGTATTTATACCATAATGATTTCTTACTACATGTATATCACAGACAAACTTAAAATAGAAAACATACAGTCGTTTGAGGCCCGAACAAGGGAACTGAATATCTGAAACTCTTTTTATGCTGTAACAATGTATTATGTAACGATTGATCTGAATTTGTTTAAATTTTTAGTCTCAAAATAATATTTACAGTTAAAGATGTATTTCATAAACAGTTTAATTTTTTATTAACGTGTTCAAACCAATGTCGACCGATCACTTTACTAATTTCATTCCTCAAGAAGTTTCCTACAAGTTTTGTAGAATATTACTGAGCATTGTCTGAACATTTTTCAAAAACTGTTCTTGGGAAGTAACATTCACGGTTTCACGCCTATTTCTTATCATTTTACACATACACTTGGAGACGCTTCTTACGCATCACTTTTCAATCTTGAATATATCAGTTACGAGTAAAGATATTGATTTAAAATTTTCATGCGATCATTTGACTACATTCTATGCAAGCTCACGATAAAATCATTCATCCGTGACGATTGGACGCTTTAGCACGTGGGGTAGGTGTGGTTCCATATGTGTTCACGTGAAAATGGAAAAAGCGATATTATTGTAATGATTTTTTCAGTTTTATCCTTCTGGAAGGGTTTTTACAACAGAAAATATGCATGTTGCAGGCCGGTCAGTCATTAAGACGTGTAAGTTAATGCGGTTTATTGATATTCTGTAAAATATTAAGTTTAATGTTTATGCATCCTCACTGTATTAAATATAACTTTTTTAAATTGTCGTTATGTTTAATTAAGAAAATTGTGGATTTTTTGTTTTTTAGGTTGCACGTGTCTTTGGTAGAAATATGTCCTCCATAGTTAGGCTTTGGCAGAAATTCCAAAATACCGGCAGAGTTGCAGATGTACCAAGGCAACCTCGCAGGAAGGTTACAACGGTGTATCAAGATGCCAAGATTATTGCAAATCACATTGAAGACCGCTAGAGGACTGCAGCAGATACAGCGAGGGCAACTATTGGAACGAATGGTAGACCCGTATCTTCTAAAACAGTTGTACGGCGGCTCTGCGCTCAGGGATTGCGAGCTAGGCGGCCTTTTCGGGGACTCATTCTGACACCACGCCACCGTCAGCTGCGTTACCGATGGGCTCGTCAGCACCAGCGTATGACACGAACAGACTGGACACACGTCCTGTTCACTGTCGAGAGTCGCTTCAACCTGTATCACAACGATGGACGGATGCGCGTACACAGACGTCGTGGTGAACGCCTAAACAATGATTGTGTGTTTCAGCGTGATCCCTATGGAGGTGGCTCCATTATGGTGTGGGCTGGAGTGTCGTTACACACCAAGACAGATTTGGCGATAATCCACGGCAATCTAAACGCTGTTAGAATACAACAGGAAGTTTTGCTCCCAGTTGCAATTCCGCACCTACGGGCCGGCGGACGCGGCATGGTTTTGTTGCAGGACGAAGCACCTGCTCATACAGCACGCACGACGCAGGCGTTACTACAACAACAGAACGTTCGTCTGCTTCCTTTTCCTCCAAACTCACCCGATCTAAATGTAATCGAACACCTTTGGGATGAATTGGACAGGCGTGTACGCAGAAGACCAGTGGCACCACTCACTTTACGTGAATTAGAACATGCCCTTGTGGATGAGTGGCGTAATATCCCTCAACGTTTAATTATTAACTACGTTGCTTCCATGAGAAATAGATGTGTACACGTTGTAAGAGCCATGGGAGGACACACAAAGTATTAGCCACTCAAATGCGTGATATTCGTGCTTTTCACATTGTTATTATTTTACGGTTTACGAGTTTGCGAATTTGACTTTTGAAGTGACGTTTTTAATTTGTTAAGTTTTATATTTTCTTGTTTTTCAACTTCAATTAAATTTTCAGGAATCATCAGATATGTGTTGAATTATTCTTGGTCCAAATTTCAACACAATCCGATCAAAAATAAGGGAGCTATATTGATATGATTTAGTGATGCGTTAGAAGTGTCTCCAAGTGTATGCCGCCAGCGTGTACCAAGCAATGGGAGACAACTGTAGGTTAATTATGGCAAGCGGTTCGACGCATAATCCCAAGAAACTAGGTTTCTCATGAGAACCGAGGTTCTCATGAGAAACTCGGTTCTCGTAACAACCTAGGTTCTCATGAGAAACTAGGTTAATGAAATCCCAAGAAACCAGGTTTCTCATGAGAACCTAGATTTTCATGAGAACCTAGGTTCTCATGCGAAACTAGGTTTATGAGATCCCAAGAAACCAGGTTTCTCATGAGAACCTAGGTTCTCATGATTCTCATTAGAAACTAGGTTCTCGTGAGAACCTAGATTCTCATTTGAAAACCTTAGTTTACGCTTGAGAACCTAGGTTCTCATGAGAAACTAGGTTTTTCGTGAGAACCTAGGTTCTCATAGACACATATAACTTAGGTTCTCATGAGAACCTAGGTTCTCACTCTGAGAACTTAAGTTCTCGTTTGGTATCCTAGATTTTCACAAGAACCTAGGTTCTCATTCTGAGAACCTAGGTTCCCATGAGAAACCTAGTTTATTTGGATTATGCGTCGAACCGCTTGCCATATGCTTCCATCTGATTTTTCTTAAGTTAGCACCCTTTCTACCTGGCAATTCGCACAAATGACACTGCATCCCAGTGGTTCTTGCGTCAACAATTGGGTGTCAACAAGCTGGGTCAGATGCTGAAGGCCAAGGCAAAAGGCGCCGGCTTTCCCAAGCATAAGAGAATAACGAACCACTCAGTTTGCAAATTCCTGGTAAAAAACTTTGAAATGCAAACATTCCACCCACTGAAACCATGGCCATAACAGGGAACACACAAGTCCAGTCCATAACCAATTATTCCAACATATCTGTTGAACAGCAGCAAAAGTGTTCAAACATTCTTGCTCAGTCCTGTAAATGTAACAATCCAACAGATTCCTCTTGTTCACCTTCATGTACCGAAACTATGGCCGAAATGCAGCCTAGACAACCACTGTCTACCGTCGAACAATTTGATCTTGATGTTCGCCCCATCCAGTCACTTCACCAGCAAATGTCTTTCTCTAGTTCGAACAACTTTGCTTCACAATTCTTTGGTGCCAATTTCCACATTCAAAAATGTTAATGTATATAATTAGCTTAAATCCAAGTAATGTTTGTTATTTCGTCACGAAATAACCACATATTATAACAAAGAAGCAAATAGTGTGCACCTCGTGATCGACTTGATAGTTTGATGTCGAAAGTGAATTGTGCGTGGTGTTAGGCTACGTTGTAAACAAATGTAGTTCCTTGTATATAACAACTTAATGTCATATTGATATTATAAAACTTTAAGATTTGCAATTCAATATGATTAACATTGTAATTAATAACGCTCGACTCAGCGGTTATTTTTGGAACGCGGAGTAATACACTGACCGTGGTTACACTACAGTCATTATCAAAGTAAGACAAACACTCATGAAAACTAATTTTGTTTAAATAAAAAAAGTTTACTGAATAAAAAGTGGGATATATAGAAGAATAGGTAAGTTTTGATTATAGATCAGGTTTATCATGCTCGGCACGAAAACGAAAAAGCACTCGCCAAGGCTCGTGCTTTTTGTTTTCTAAGCCTCGCATGATATACCTGATCTATAATCAACACTAACCTATTATTTTCTATATCTTAATCACAATCATAATAAATCATGATACTTTATTATAATAATACTATAATATATTATAAAACATCATATTAACACATTTGAGAAGGGCTTTAATGATGGTGAAAATTACCTGTGCCCCCACAAAGTGAGGCCTGGCACCAGTTGTAGTCGCAGCACTGGGAACAAAACACAGCATTGGTCCGTTTTCCAACAGCCGTGACGCTGGAGCATTTCTGACACACAACATATATAAATATGAATAATATACAGGATGACAGACCTGATTTACGGGTTAAGTACAAAGAAATCTAATAGGTCGATATATATACACTTATTATTTGCAACAATAAGTGTATATGTTTGTTTGTTAGTATCTTAAAGTAGCAATTCATCTATATAAATATGTTTATAAACTTCGGTGTACATGTACCGTAATTTACAATACGCAAGAATTGCGAGATGAAGTCACAAATTATGGACGACCTGAATTATATATGAGCCGTGTTATCTGAAAAGGTGGTTTAATGCATGTGTGCAAAGTGTCGTCCCAGATTAGCCTGTGCAGTCCACACAGGCTTATCAGGAAATACACTTTCCGCCTAAACTGGATTTTTCTAAAGTGACTGTCTGTAAACGAAAAATATAATAATGGCGGAAAGTGCCGTTCCCGATTAGCCTGTACGGACTGTATACGCACATGTATTAACCCCATTGTTCACAGAGCACGGCCCATATATAGGATACTAGTTGTAGAGGCAGGATTGCGATTTTTAGAAGTGTAGCTATTATTATTCAAAAAATCACCTGACATCTGTTCAACGATGATATCAAAGATTCGGTAAAACCAGGTCAACACTTACGATAAAATATCAAGTTTCGTGATCATATCTTGCATAATTATCGAATCATTTCATAATTGCCTGTCGGACGAACTGATTAACACGGGAAATTGTTGATAAACAAGTACATGGCGAACCAATCGTCAAGTTTATATAAACATGTTAACGATAATTAAGTAATACTTTTTTTATTGTTTACATTTGTCGCGTGATATTTTCTCTCTTGTGAAACAACACGGTCGTGTAGTCCTCATATATATCAAGTTTTATTCAAGTGTCTTCATTTGTTTAGAAATAGCATTACGCAGGTTTGTTTACGGATGGAAGGACAGGTGGACAATATTAAGATTAATATTAAAGTAATATTATGGGCATCTAACAGTTTATAGGTGACTATCGCAACCGTTGATTTTTTTGGTGTTTTCATTTCATATACGCTTTAATTTGTTAATGCAGCATCAACATACTAAAAAAATATCCCGGAAAGAAAAAATAATGCATTTGAATATCAACCGTACTTTCGTTTGACAACTGATCACGCATGTACATTGTGAAACTTAATTTAGTTTTAGTGCGGATTCATTTATACGACACAAAGACACAATTTTGTTTTACGGATCATTTCGGCTTACAGGACTGGGTGGGTAACGTAAAATATCGAATATAAAATATGTTTTTATAAACAACTGGTAGCAAGATGAGTTGCAGATAATTGGTCAGTAACCACCTTTTAATTTACTCTTTTGACCTTTTAATTCTTTTCAGCTCAATTCAACAGTGAAAAATGCCCATAATATCACTTAAATCATTTGCTAATGAATCGTTCGGATCTCGATTATTGTGCAATAGTTACCTCACTTATTCTGCAATAGTAATCTCACTTATTCTGCAATAGATATCTCACTTATTCTGCAATAGTTATCTCACTTATTCTGCAATAGTTATCTCACTTATTCTGCAATAGTTATCTCACTTATTCTGCAATAGTTATCTCACTTATTCTGCAATAGTTATCTAACTTATTATGCAATAGTTATCTCACTTATTCTGCAATAGTTTTCTCATTTATTTTGCAATAGTTATCTCACTTATTCTGTAATAGTTACACATGCTTATGCGCACGCTTACCATGTACAAAATACAACAATCAACTCACTTGACGTTCCCTGCATCCGCCTTGATATAACGCGCGCCCGTTATTCGAAATATATCCTTCTAAATAGCATACCTATAATAAAACTAATTTCAACATATAATGTGTAACATTTTGGTCTTAAATCGACTAAGTCACAATAAAAAGGACGATTGTTATATAGAGAATATTGTGTGAGTTTTGGATAAAGATCAAGTTTATCATGCGAGGCTTAGAACCGATGTAGCGCGATGCTTGCCGAGCGCAAACATGGTTCGTGCCGAGCATGATAAACTTGATCTTTATCCAAAACTCACATAATATTCTATTTATCCTATTATTTTGTGGTCGTTTATCGTTCAAAAAGAGTAAAAATACTTTAAAATTCAAAGAAACCGCGCTGGTTTTCCAAGTTGACTCCGAAGTGTTTGTTTACTTCAACGTCATCATTTGCTATGACGTCACATTGAAACATATAGTGTTCTTAAGATAGAGATCGGAAAACCATGGTCTAAAAATAGCGATAGTATAAAGCTTATGTTTATACGATCGTTGTTATACTATCGATTCTCATCTGGTAATATGATAAAATTAGTAAAGACTTTTTGAAAACATTGTAAATGAAAGTAAACATATTAATGGAATATTTTTATGTTTCGAAATTATGTGATCAAGTCTCTGTAACAGTTCGGTTCAGTTTTTATAATTTGAAGTATCGAAACGGAAGAACTTTTGTATGATTTTTTTTTAAATGATAGCAGATAAATCGAACGATTTGCTTAATGCGTTTTTTGTATTATAAGTTAAAGTTCATGCATGACTCTGCATGTATATTCGGAACAATATTTCAACTGAATTACTAAAAAGTATTGTATCCCACTGCAAGTTGTTTTAAATATGTTGTTTCAGTTACTGACATTTGGATATTCAGTATTTTGGCTCAAAACTGTCGGTTCTATGTGGAATGGCCGAAACAAAATCAATTGCGTTATGTTTATTGTTAAGACAATTTAGATATCTACACATTCATAAATTGTTGGCATTCACTCATGTTACGGGACTGATAAAGGCAGGCATATGTATACCTCGTGTGATCCACACGTTTCGATGTATGGGCAATCACGTATGCTCGGGACGAGGTCACACTTGAGACATACTAGTCCGAGTGCTGTTGGAACTGTTGAACAAACGAAAAGGAATACATCGCCACAAAGTAATACGTCCGAGATAGCGTTTATAAGTCCGTGATAGAACATTTCATACGTGCTGATTTATCGTCTAATATATAATTTGTAGCTCTCGAGCGAAGTATACAAGTGAAAAGTTTCTTCCGCATTTTTTTTTATTTATAACACACCATACATGTTAAGCCGTCGATATACAGCTTTAAATCGGCAGCTACGCGGCTCATTTCCCACAAAATATTGTTGATTATGTTATTGGCAATTAAAATTTAAAGAAAACAAAATATATGCGAGACCCAGTTATTAAATATATCCTATTAATTCCAAACAGTAATTGACAAAGTAAACAGGACATACTGACAACACGCATGGACGTTCGTTATATTTAAAAGTCTAAAACTAACTTTCGATTTCGTCATGGCACATGAAAATTGTACAATTTGTGTTGCTGTTTTATAACGTTAGAAAGTACATACCTCTTAATGGTCTCACACACATCTCAATAATTAAACAATGTATATTAATTAGATTTGAATAAAATATTATGTTAAGTATAAACATTGCCGTACCTTTAAATGCTATAAGCACTAACACTGCAAAAGGTAGCATGTTGCTCTGAAAATTGTTTTACACATATATTTTATCTTTATGCAAGTTGTAACAAAGTAAGCAAATGTTTGTAGCTGAATGTTATATTTACAAACGTATATATATAATTGCATGATATTTATAATATGTATGTTTTGTCTGCAATATAAATTAATTAAAATTCTATATAGAGACTAAATAGCATACATACGTGTATTATTGTCAGAAACACAATCATAATAAGTAAACATAATACTTACCAATTCACAATGCGTCCTATACGAAATTGAAGGTTACAAGCACTAAAGTGTATTTGGGCCTAATTAGAACTACAATGATAACAATTTAAGTCGTGAATATAGAATGTTTCCGTGCGCTATCACTTTAAAGTTTCGATGGCATTGTAGGGAATATGTGAAACAAGTAAACATCCTGTTTTTACATTTAAAGATCTTGTGCACCATATAAATACATATGCCTGACATTAATACAGTTAACCAAACAAAACTATCATTAATATTTTGGAATTAAAATAATGTTTTAACCTATTATGTAAAGCACATAAACATCATTCTATACATAGATGGTGACGTCACTACGTTATTGTCAGAAAGACCGGTGTGTAAACAATGCATAAACATATCTAAATTGGTGACCGGCTTTACGTTTAATTCTTGCTATTGGTTTAGGTTACATATATAACTTATGATCCACGTAATTCTCTATAATGTTACTAAAATATAATACTACTGCATAATACATTTAAAATGGTCACACATAAGTTATATAATGTATATCATTCGCTATTAGGCCACAACAAATTGATTAAATGTTCGACGGATTTCTCACACCTACACATCTTAATATTTTTATTTTGCGCACGCAGCAACAATTTTTGCTCAGCACATATTCGTTCAATGTTTTAGTTTAATTTAGCCTACGTGTTTTACGATAAAGACTGTTAACACGCTTTCCGATATTATATGTGTTTATGGTAAAAGAATGGCGGCGTCTGTTTTCCTCGTTGTGTCAGCGAAAGATGTGAATGGAAACATGATTTCTGCCAATTGCAATCAATCATCGCGTTACTGATGATTTTTGTGCTTTGTTCCTCGCAGACGCATTCGCATCGGGATGTGAAATTTCACCAGAATGCGTCAATTCAGAAAACAAAATGTGGTAAACATAGTGGTAGTGATAAAATAAAAATGTCGAACATCAAAATCGGCAAAAACGTTGTCGAGTTTACTATAAAATCTGCACGCCTGCCTTGTATAAACAGTGAGCCCGATGCTGTCAAAGTGATGATGTCCAAGTTTATATTGTGCAAAAAAAGGAAGTTAATGTAACTGCCAGGGTAAAGAAACTTTCTGATCCACATCAACTATACAACGATTTGATAGACTGCGCCAAAAGTACTGGGTATGGATGGTCGGCGGACATAGTGGAGGACAGAGGCAAGCAAGTAATTAAGGCTCTCAGCAATTCATTATGGTATGTGGACCGCTGCCATACAAAATTGCAACAACTACAAATTATTGAGTAATAAACCATCAGTTGTAGGCAGCCAGCCTTGGCGAATTGGTTGGTGATCTATACTCTGCCTTAAGTTTGCCATCATTGAGTGATTAAAGGAACACAGTAATAGCCAAAATCATGGGTATATGAGCAGAATCCCTACCACGATACAAAGACAAACTTGATAGTGATAACCAAAAACACCAAAGACATATGTCATAAACGAGAAACAGCTAACTGCGATGACTCGAACTCGGTTTGCATAGATCCTGTTACGCCTCAAACGGCTCTGATACTTATTATGATGCCTTTTTGAAGAAATGGGAAATACTATGACGAACAGGTTTTACAGGTAAGTGAAAGACGAAAATGTGATAAATGTACTTGTCATTGGCAATTTCAATAGAGGCTTTAAAGAATGACATAACTAAACGGATGCCTGATAATATATCCATTCCTGGCAATGAAACGATCCGGCTGCAGTTTTGCCCCAGTAATCCATTTCATAAAACTGCTGAAGTTGTTATAAATATGTATAATAGTACTAGTCATTATATTTAATACTTAATGATCTTGTGCTGGTATTTGGCATATATTGTGCATTTATTTGGCAAAAATATCAATTTATATAAACAATATTTGTGTTTGTCTTATTTTTCGCTTTTCGCTCGCCTGCGATTTAAAAAAAATGTAATAAAAATAAATTTATTTTTATTTCGCTCGCTCGCTCCATTTCTGGTGGGCTAAAATCCGTAGAAAATATCTTCAATTTGTTGTGGCCTAAAGCGCTATTTCAATAACAATATATCCTTTAATTCAGTATGCTTTAGGTTAAATGTCACGTTTGATATGTTTAATTATCTTAAGTGTTATTACTGTACGACAGATATTTACATATATGTAAAAAATAGTATTTCACTTACATTTTTTAACCCATTTATGCCTAGCGTGTAGAAAAAAGGCCTTGACAAACAGCGTAGACCCAGATGAGACGCCGTATGATGCGGCGTCTCATCTGGGTCTGTGCTATTTGCTTCAAGAAATTTCTGTAAGAAATATTCTAAATATAGAAATAAATATACTAGACATCCCTAATTTTGGAAATAAAATTGATCCCATTTAGAAGGATGGGAGAGTCCACTAGGCATAAATGGGTTAAATATAATTAACTTCTAATACATATTTCTCTCTTTTAAGATAAGTACACGCTTTCACTCGCCTGGATTACACACGAGTTTTTTAAGTGATTTTTTCGCGCATCTTTGCGTGTACGGTAATACAACTGGTTAGTATCACAATAACATTGTGCTTTAAATATTTAACAACACAGAGAGGTTAAGAGAAAATCGATTACAGTTGATATTGCAAAAAAAAATATTTAAAAATTAGTTTATGCTTCCCTAAGGTTAATAGGGAAATCTTAAGGATTTTAATTTTATATAGTCAATTGTTTAAAACAGAGACGCAAAAAACTTATGAATAATGTTCACTATCTCAAGGGAACTCCTTTTCCTCGATTGCGATACCCGTCTTTAACAAGGGAGGCTACTCTGCAATTGATAATTATAACAACATACACATTCTTTACCTTAAAACATTAAATATACTTAATGTATAATTATTTCAAAGTTCATCTGTTGTACTCTGCAGCTCAAAATTGGATGATATGGAAAATAATATACTTAATTTAATCTTCACTAATATCTTTGACAATTTAAAAAGTACTGCTAATGAAGATTCAGTATCAGAAGAAAAAAACTACAACAGCAAAGTTTAATCACATCAAATACAGATGTTTTTTGCCATGGGCTTTGAAAAACATGTCTGTCATGACGCAATTTTCAACAGCTACCGAAGCACTAACGGCTATATCAACAAGACCGGGAAGGCATTTCCGAAATGTCTATATTCACAATTTCCATAACGAAAATGACAATTTGAACATCGAGGAGAAAATTGAATATCATATTAAATTTTGCAACCAATTTATACAACACGAACAATTCAAAAGACGCTTAGACGCTAGTCCTACTAGCGAGTTTAACAATTTTATGTGTGATCTATTGTCAAACGTAACTGATAAAGATGGAAGTAAGTAGGAACTCACAACACTGAGAGGCTAAGTAGCTCAAATGAGCGCCATTTGAAGAACAGTTAACAATCAATGGTTATGAATCTGAAAAAGGCCGGGCGTTGCTAAAAAGCAATCACAAAGATTAAAAAGGCACGACTATGAATTAGCCTTGAACATTGTGGCACACATGATAGAGCCCATTGAAGCGGTCTATTCGGCAAGGACACTTGGCTAGTCCAGTCATAGAGCGTTGATCCATTCGTTGTGAATGATATGCAGGAGTCAATGTGGAATGAGGACGTGAAATGGTTCAAACGGTATGGATTTGGACTTCAAATTGGTGTCCATTATAAGACAGAGGAGGATTGATATCTGCCTTATTTAGAACTATCTTATTTATTAGTGTATATCACGTCATAAGGTAGTTGTAATATCATTCCATGTTTGGAGGTAGGTCATATTAATGAAATATATCTTAGACACAAAAAGCAAAATATGTTTTACAAATATGAAGCCCAAGTGCTCATCGCGTATCATTAATACGTCAAACGTCATACACCAAATTCATTCCCGCTACAATGCAGCGTCGAAGCTAATATATTTCATTTTTTCTTTAAAAGGAGGAAGTAAAGGTATCATAGTATGATACACACAAATACCAGATTCCAGTCTAATCTTTTTGTTACATATATGGTTGTTATTTCATTCTAAGCCTCACCTGATATATTACAAAACGATCATGTAGTAACCTCTTATTCTCCACATTTCATCATAGACCCTGAACGCCAGACCAAGCTAATAACGGTGAAAATGCCGATAAATTCAAGGTAGTTTTTTTATCTCTTTAAAGTGATATTATGGGCATTTTTCACTGAATTGAGCTGAAAAGAATTAACAGGTCAAAAGAGTTAGTTGAAACGTGGTTACTGACCAATTTTCTGCAACTCATCTTGCTACAAGTTGTTTATAAAAAATATATTTTATATTCGATTTCTTACGTGACTCACCCAGTCCTGTAAGCCGAAATGATCCGTAAAACAAAATTGTGTCTTTGTGTGGTATAAACGAATCTGCACTAAAACTAAATTAAGGTTCACATCGTACATGCATGATCAGTTATCAAACGAAAGTACGGTTGATATTCAAATGGATTATTTTTCTCTTTCCGTGATATTGTTTTAGTATGTTGATGCTGCATTAACAAATATAAGTGTATATAAAGTGAAAACACCAAACATAAACAACAGTTGCGATAGACACCTATAAACTGTTATATGCCCATAATATCACTTTAATATATAAATGAAGGTAACATTCATTGAATTTTCATTCATTATTTGTTGAAAAAAGTGGATTATAAAATGTTAAAGGGATCTATCTAAGTTTTGTCCAAAATGAGCAAACAAAATAAATATGCATGCGCAAATATATATTATTCTGTAAATATTTATAAAAATTAATTATATTGGCGTTAATTTGTCATCTTGAAGACTTGCCTAAATAATACTACCAAACGTCCTGAGTTACAATTACTTAACACGTTTTCATTTCAAAACGACATCCGAACACATTTATAGGAAAGATTTAAACAGTAGTTACTCAAGAAATTATCATTCGTAAATCATTTGTTGTAAAGAAGTTAGTTTTTTAAGTTAATGCTTAACTTATATTGAAAGAAATATAGTTGTGTTCATTAAAGATAAACATTCAATATAATTTTATAGCTAGTGACTGAATGTACAGGAAAAGAGACACAATACATAAGTTAGGTCTACTTAAGTTAGGTCTTAAAAAGCTGTCTACAGCGCAAGAAAATACTGAGGCTGACTGATGAAAACGTCCATGTTCATCATATATGACATATTTCAAGATACACTTGTGTTAATCGCTGGCTGTTTAACTGTCTAAAAACCATTATCAATCCAAAAATTTAAAAGATGTTAATATTTTTTTTTTGAAATTTCAAAGATTCCCTCACATTGCAATCAGGAAATGTTGCAAACCAGAATCGACATCCATCCACACCCTTCAATAAGTGGAATACCAATTTCAACGATAACATGACTTTTGATTTCAATTGCTCAGAAATGGGTTTCACGAAGAAACATGTATTCAATCGTCAGATTATACCCAATTCCGAACATAGGACGATTCGCCAATCGTGCTTGCTCAAACCACTCTCCAAGCGCATCCGTCTGATTGCAGTGATGGCGTTGAAATATCATCAAAAAAGATTTACAGTTAACACGAACTGTTCAGTTTTAAAACTGTTTAATTGTTAACATTTAGTGTTGCAGCGTTTTGTATAAAATGGTGACCACTTTGAAAATGTATATGTAAAATATACCTCACATGAGACTACGCCATCATAATAATAATATAAGTCTGATTATACAATAATATAATGCTGATTTGATATGATTATGCTTGTTTCTACTCGATATGTTTTTTTTGTTACAAATTAAAGATTTATTCTTCCTTAAATGTATTTTTGTGTGTATTTGCTGCGCGTATTGTATTTAGCGGTCATACAATTTGGGGGCCCCAATCAGGTCATTATAGTAACCGCTAAAGTAACAATACCCAAATAATAATTTTGTCAGAATAAAATAAAAGTAATATTTTTGGTTTCAGTCGAACAACCGTTTCATTTACTCGCTTTCATAGAAACAATATTGCCTATGGATACACGTGAATTAAAATCGATATTTGACGGAAACAAACAAATATGCTAAGTATATTGAATTAATAAAATTTTAAAATCATATATTCGAATTAAAGATTTATGTAGACCGGTTTGTTGCAGTTTCAAGTTTGTGATAAATGAATCAAAACATATGCGTTATAAAATAATAATAACAGTTCCTGTGCCATAATGAGACAATCTTAAAATAGCAAGACATACACATACTTATAGGTAGTAGAGTCATAATGTCATGCCATAAAGTATGTACGTAAAGGGACACTATGTGGCGATTCTGTTAGCTCAGTTGAGAGAGCAATTTCGCTGATAACGATGTTTCTCAGGTTTCAGTAAAATATACCTTTACAAAATAATATAAATCAGTTAAAAACCTCAATTGCAATGACTTTCCCAAGTCAGCGGCTCCAATCTTAGGTGGCAAGGGATATATCAGTGAAAGGGGGGGGGTCCATGAAAATTACATATTTTTAGGGTAGGGGTAACCTATGGTCTTTAAAAATCAATTAGGTATATATAAGATATATTTCTTGTGTTAGGTTTTAGAAAGAATGTCTCAACTTTTTGGAAAAAAAAATATTGAAACTAGTGACAGCTCCCTAGCAAGGAAATTTTGAATCTTCAAAAAAGAGGTTTTCACTTTTGGTGGAGGTCAATATTTCAAGATGCAGAAACAGAACAGAACTTTGAAGGTAAATTGTGAAAAATCTAAACGGATTGGAGACACTTTTCTAGGTGAATAAACACAGCACAGTGATGAAATTAATGAGTAATGTAGCAAAAACTAGGATTGCATTCTGTTTTAATGTACAATGCATGTCATGGAATGGGTCAAATTTCTCAATTTTTCATTAAAAATGAGGTGAGTTGTGGAAAGATCAAGGGCCATAGTTTCACAAGTGAAGAAGCCAGTCTTGTCTTTGGTTGTATTTTCAATGTATGTTGCCTATGTTATGACACTGACACAAAAATACTTTCTTGTACACTTTTTGTTTTGATGAAATGGACTGTTTGCGGCCTTTCGGAACACGAAATTTGGTCAAAAATATATCTACTGCCCCTTAATAGCAAAAATGCTGTTACGTTACACAACCTTCCCCCTTATTTTTTTGATATATTTTATGATAGAAAAAAATCATTCTTTCGCAACTATAAAATACATGAAAATGTTGTTGAAATACAATTTATTTGAATTACTGACTATATTGAAGATAAGTTTGTTACTAAATATTAAGACTACAAGACAATGACAATAAAATACAACAAATCATTACAATATAATACAGTGACGTATGTACACCATGACTATTTCATTTGAGTGGATTGAACAGGAATCGTATTGACCAGTCGTATGTATCTGTCTTTTTGGGTTGCGTGACCTTTTTTGAGTGGTAATGTTTTCTTCCTCTTAACCTACGAAATTGTGGTAGTTGATGCCGAGCGTGGATAAATTGTAAGTCCGATTCCTGTAGTTCCTTGAAGCAAAATCGGCAGACATGTCTGTTCATTATAACCTGATGTTGATTGCCACATGTGACCTGATAACCTTGATTACAACAATGTGTTCTTTCGCCGCCGAAATTGAAATGTAGACAGATTTGACAAAGAATATATGGGTGTACTTGTGTCTTTCCGCGGCGACCTGTAGCGATGAATTGGTGCATGCGATCGTTTAGCTTATTGTCAGTGTGGTAAAATGTAGCGATAGACATGTGTTTGCGGAATTTTTTTGGAAGTGATGTTGCCCGTATTAGGAAGCGAAATGCTTTTATGGATTGTAGATATTCAAATCCGTAAGTTCTAATGATAGCCTTACAGAGGTAGATATTTTGTGTATGGTTAACGCTTGATAAGTGATCGTACATTTGCTGGTGTAGAACAGGTATGTCTAAGTAATCGATGAGGAAGACCATGGTGTCAATTTGTATTTCTCCTGATACCATCATGTACGTGAATATTGACATGTCATATATGTGTTCTATGGTGTCCATGTTTTGAAATGTAGAGATAAGGTAACGGATTTGCTGTAACTTAACTGTGATTCCTTAATTGGTAGTGTGGTGGGTATGATATTTTGAATGTAGAGTTTTGGTGAAAACCGAATGAGGGCCTGAATGAATGGTGTACATTTTCGCAATTAATGAAAGGTAAAATTAAAAAAAAAATTAAGGTAAGTAAAGTCTTTGTTGAATAAAATTAGTGACGTACGGAGTTGCGGCGGCTGTGGGTCTTTTGGATGCAGACATGGCTGTGGGTGTGTGTTGCAGTGGAAGGCGGATGGAAGTGGCGATGTTGTGGATGTGGATGACGACAGTGGCGTTGTCGTTGATGAATGTGGATGACGTCAGTGGCGATGTCGTTGATGGAGGTGGATGACGTAAGTGGCGATGTCGTTGAAGGAGGTGGATGACGTCAGTGACGATGTCGTTGATGGAGGTGGATGACGTCAGTGGCGATGTCGTTGATGGAGGTGGATGACGCAAGTGGCGATGTCGTCGAGTCGTTGATGGAGGTGGATGACGTAAGGCGATGTCGATGATGGAGGTGGATGACCTAAGTGAGGATGTCGTTGATGGAGGTGGATGACGTCAGTGGCGATGTCGTTGATGGAGGTGGACGACGTCAGTGGCGATGACGTTGATGGAGGTGGATGACGTCGGCGTTGGTTTGTGTGTAACGGTCGGCGATGCGCTTCCGGTTATTGTTGGTGTCTGCGGCAGAAAAACGTGTGGAATAAACAATTATTGTCATGGTGTATTAATGTGCGGAAAGCAGTCATGCTGTATTATATACGCTTCGTAATCACATATAATCCAATGTTGGTTAGATTATAGTCCAATAACTTTCACTACGTATGTACAGTCATAAATCCAAATGTTCATAGAAGAATATAAGGTAATCCATCATCAACTATTTACAGTTAATTTGCGCAACTAGATCGATCAACTCAGGAGTTCACTAAATAATGTTCCGTATTTATTATTCATTTCAATCATTTATTGTTCTGTTCATTATTGACGATAGGTGATAATATCCAGTAAACAGCCCATGGCGCTGGTTAATGGTTCACAACTTGGATCAAATGTTAGATAATGATGTTTTTAACAAGTTGTTATCGTCAAGTATCATCCTGAAAGGGTGCGTTACCCTCGTAGAGACGGGTATAGGGATGACAGTGTTCGTGTCTGTTGCATGGGTGCCGAGGGCTTTCTGACCTCGGGTACGAGAGGTTCGGACGCCACGTCGCAGGAGGCCACGCCCACATAACCCGGGGGACTGATTTCTCCCAGACGCATATCATCGTTGGCAGATCGAAATTGGGCAATTATGGGACGATTAGATCGGGTCATGCGTTTACATTTACAGTAAATGAGAAGTGCTTCACCAGAACTCAGAGCTGTCACCACTTCTATGACAATGTATCCCCACAATAGAAAATTATCGGACGTTGCGTCAATGTCATTTAATCGTCTGATATTTTGCAGTTTTGTTATTAAAACTTCCATATGTATTTCTCTGATGTTTGCGAGTTCATGAGGCATTTCTATTTTTGGAAAATTTATGAGAGAGGTATGGCATGGTTCCCAAATTGAATAACCCTTAAGTAGGCAATTCAAGTTTTTCGTTTTGAAGGCGGGTTTGGCCAGAGTTAACTTACCAAGCATTTAACGTAAAGTGTTCATTATAGGCGCGGCAGTTCATGGGTATATAAACAATGTCTATGGGCGCAAGTGCGCGAGCACCTATTTTATTTTGGGAATGGTCTTGACATATTGTTACAAGGCGTAGATCTTGTCTGGAAGCTATCACCCAGTTACCAGATCCTTAATATTTGGCAGCAGGTAAAATAGTGTTAGGGTGTATGAGCACTTTGCAATAATCCTTTATGTGTTGAGTGTTGTTAACCATAATAGCTATGACACATAATTTAGACATGTCCACTTGGTAGAATGGAGATTGTATGTCACATGTGCGTTGCGATTGACATGTTCTTAGTTCATAATCTGTCAATATGCAGTAGTGATTTTGCGCCTGATCAATTAAGTAGCCATTAGGTTCTACTTCATATCTAGCGGACATGGTATAATGGATGTTTTTGTCATTGATAGTTTCATTAACAGGTGCATATCGAAATCGAATACTTCATACACGTCAAAGGAATCTCCTATTTCAAGGAGAGGGATGTCCATTGTAATCATAATAGCGGTAGGTGACATGATGGCGGTCGTCGAGGTAGATTGATAATAATTCCATAGTCGGTCTTGGGATTAGCTGGTAGTTGTAAATTACTAGGTAGTTTCGTCGCAATGTCCATTAGTACGTCTTTGAGGTGAATAGGTGAAATAAGAGACGGAAAAAGTCTGCCCGTGCTGAGCATGTTAAGTTGTTCCTTAAAAGCTTCTAGATGGAGTGACGCGTGTAAAACAGCCCTGCTTAATTGATCAATTATGAGCTTAAGGGACTTGTAACTAACTGTGTAATCTTGAATAGCATGAGACATAGCCTGTATACGCTCATGTGTGTTCTTATGTTTTCATAAAGTTGTCTAAGAGTAGATATCAAAGTGTTAATTGAGTGACGATTCTCAGATATGTATTGCTGGGTAACATTTAGGATGGATAAACTATTTTGTAGGACATGGATAACAGTTTTCTGACTTTCTTGAAGTTGATTAACATGTACTTGAATATTACGGATGACAAAATCGTCAGCTGTGCCAAAAAAAATTGAAGAATCCGCCTAGGGCTAATAATGAGCGCTTTGGGGTATGACTTAGCATTTTATAATCTAGGTAACTGTCAAATACGTTGTTATGGTCAGAACGGATGTATTCGATTTCTGTATGGAGCTGTGCGAATGCTTGTTCAAAAGCGTCAGTTTGTAACACTATGTCATTTCGTCTGAATTGATTCGTCATGTAATTCGTGGCATTTGTGATATTTTCCAGTCGTGTTTCAAGCAGTGTAAGATACGTAGAAAAGACAGTGGTGTCGAGAAGTAGTGCATCTTGCAAATGAGCTCTGGTCACAAACACTTTGTTAAATTTTTTCTGACTTTCTTGAAGTTGATTAACATGTACTTGAATATTACGGATGACAAAATCGTCAGCTGTGCCAAAAAAATATTGAAGAATCCGCCTAGGGCTAATAATGAGCGCTTTGGGGTATGACTTAGCATTTTATAATCTAGGTAACTGTCAAATACGTTGTTATGGTCAGAACGGATGTATTCGATTTCTGTATGGAGCTGTGCGAATGCTTGTTCAAAAGCGTCAGTTTGTAACACTATGTCATTTCGTCTGAATTGATTCGTCATGTAATTCGTGGCATTTGTGATATTTTCCAGTCGTGTTTCAAGCAGTGTAAGATACGTAGAAAAGACAGTGGTGTCGAGAAGTAGTGCATCTTGCAAATGAGCTCTGGTCACAAACACTTTGTTAAATTTTTTAAATATGACATTTTCATTAATTTCAAGCCCAACGATCAAGCGCAACGATAATATCAAAACAAATGATGGTAACATAATCTGAAATATTACAAAGAAGAAGTATAGTATTATGACCTATTTACTAAATTACAAGCTATTTACAACATTTGGAGTCATTCCAGCGTATAGACATTAAAATTGCTTTGCTGTGTGGTCGTTAATGCAAATATTTACATATGGTCAGCTATTGCCTCAAGGCATGTGAAAATCACTTTCTTTATGGATTTATTGGATCTTTGACGTTTTTGTATTTATTTCCTTTACTAACGTTTAATAGCTACTTCGTCGATTTGTATCTGATTATCTGTTGAATCAGTGTCAAATTGACGTGAGGTCGGGTATTGTAATTCAACCCTATCGTACTGATGCGTATCAGAGTCGCTAGAGCTTGAAGTATTGTAATTGAATTGTTTGTTTCTTAAATGTTTTTGTAATTCCGCCTAAGGGATATCTTTTTCATTGTCAGAATTGTCCCGGATTTGACGGGTTTGTCTAGTAATGATAGGTAATCCTTGTATTGATTTACTCGAATACGGTAGTAGGGACTCAATTTATTGTCTAATTTATTTGTACGTTGAAAGTTTTTGTAGTAATTTGGGTCATTGACTTCGAATTTAATATCATTTGTATTTTTATTCGCATAATCAGCTTGTTTACGTTTAGATTTTTAAATTTGGACACATACCTTTTAAAATTATTTGTGTTGTTCTTCTCATATTATTTTATGATAATCTTCACCGTGATATTTACGTCTAGGTTTTAACAAATTGTCTATTGGATGAATGGGGTCTCTGTTAAAAACTAAGAAGAAAGGTGAATGTTTTGATATTCATGAAGTGGAAAATCTCATGGCTGCCAAAGACATGTTTAAATGTAAATCCCATTGTTGAACATTTTCTTGAACACGTTTTGATAGTATATTGTTCATAGTTGAGTGGGAGCGTTCATTCCTGCCATTAGCCTCAGGGTGATATGTAGATGTTTTGACATGTTGGATATTCATTGATTTTAATGTTTCTGTAAATGCCGTGCTAGTGAATTCTTTACTGTTATCAGTAATTATCCTTATCGGACATGAGTGTCGTCATGAAATTTTGTTCATTAACAGGTGTATTACGCTACCAAAAGAGTTATCTGGTGATGGGAATGCCTCAACGTATCCTGAGTATTGATCTACGAAACATATGATATATCTATTTCCGGAAATCGTTTTTGGATATGGCCCGCATATATCTATGGAAACAGCTGAGAAAGGGAATGACGGTATTGAGGTATTTGACGATATTGGAGCTTTAATTGCTTTTAAGTTTCTACTTTGACACGTAATGCATTTAGACACATAATCACTAAGTTCTTTGAACATTTAAGGCCAATAATTTTTTTTTTTATTGTATGAAAAAGTCTTTGACAACCGGGACGGCCGTTTTCATCCTGATATTGCTTCATAACTGAATCCGTCAGGTTTTTAGGTACAAAAATCCTAAGAGTAGGTTCTTCATCTACTTTTGATATCGTGTGAAGTATCCCATCAACCATAAGAAATCTATCATCTTCATTTTTGTTTTGTTTCCCTAATCTTAATCTTGTTTTAATCTCAAATATATGAGGGTCTTTTTCTTGCTCTATTTCCACGTTGCATTCGTTTATTTTATCGATTTCTATTGTTTCGTCATTTTGTGGGATTGTGTTGTTATCAAATTTTTGTCTATGATCAATATTTGTTGAGTCAATTATATTTATTTCGTAGATTGGTTCTGGTTGCTTAATCTCCGAATTTATCTTCTAATGTTTATCACTGATATCTAGTTCTAATTCGTTCTTATCCTTTTCTGGTATTTGTGACTTTGGTGTTAGGGAGCCTACTGAGAAAATCAACAATAGTATTCTTTTTTCCTGAAATATATTCAATTTTGAAATTGGATTCTGCTATACTGAGCGCCCAAAGTTGTACTTTCTTGTTTTGCATTGGGTATTCGAGAAGGTATTTTAGTGGTTTATGGTCTGTTCTGATGATAAATTCAGCATTGTATAAATAGTGGTGTAATTTACTTACACTGTAAAATATGCTGTAACATGCTTGTTCAATGATACTATATTTACATTGTGTTGGGCTTAATCGGTGCGACATAAAGATTTTTTTTTCATCCACATAATCCCCAGTTTCGTCATCTTCACATTGTTGAGTAAAACAAGCACTTATGCATTTATCAGCGGCATCGGTAAACAATATATAATTTTTTTTCGGATCGGGATATGACAGATAAGGAATTTGTGTAAATGAGTCTTTTCATTGTATAAAACTATCCTCACATTGTTTTGACTATATAAATGGGACATTCTTTCTCGTGAGATTAATAAGAGGCTCAACCATGTCAGAATACGAAGGGCAAAATCTCCTATAAAATCCCGCTGCACCCAAGACAGATCGGACATCACGCACGCATTTTGGTCTAGGGTATTGTCTGATATATTCGACTTTTACTGTGTCTGGCCTTATACCGTTTTGATCAATGATAAAACCTAGATATTTGGTCACTTTTTGAAAGAATTAACATTTTGATAGCTTAAGCTTCAGGTTATGTTTACTGAGACTCTGTAGTACTATATTTACGTGAGATACGTGAGATTGCAAGTCAGGTGAAAAAATAGAGAATATCATCGTGATAGGCTATCGCAAATCCCTCACATCCCTTGAGTACTTTATTTGCTTATTCCTGAAAAATTCCAGACCCATTCTTAACACCCAAAGGGTAAGACTTTAAACTGAAAAGGCCTCTAAATCCGGACGAAAATGCTGTTGTTTTTTTCTTTATCTTCTTCTTTTATGGGAATTTGCCAATATCCTGATATTAAATCCAAAGTAGTTAAATATTAACTTTTACCTAATAAAACCAAAATATCATCAATTAATGGTAATGGAGACCTACTGATTTTGTAATTTTGTTCAGTTGTCTGAAATCAACGCAAAATCTGTTCTCGTCTTTATTATCGTTGTTTAAATTCTGTGTATTTTTCTTTTTGTCTACTAAAACTATAGGAACGCTCCAGGGACTCCTTGATGGTGTAATTATTTTTGCGTCTATCATTTCGTCAATCGCTTTATCTATGAATATTTTGTTGTTAATTTCAGTTCGATATAGCTTCAGTTTAATAGGCGGATGATCTACTGTAGGTATGGTAAATTCTATTGATGAAGTTTGAGTTAATTCTAAGTTATTTCTTGCAAAGAAAGTTCTGTGTTTTAAGAGTGTCGGGAGAATATTTTCTTTTTGATCTTCAGCTACATGCAAATCTGATAAGATTTCATCTTTAGATAAGCCTGCTTTGGGTGTGTTATTTTTATAATGCTTTATCCAGAACAAATTTCGCTATCTTGTTTAGACTGAATTTGGCCTATGGGACAATTACGTTTTAGACTAATTGTTTTATGAGTATTGTTTATAATTAGAATGGGGAATTTACGATCACGTGTTGTTTTGACAACTGCATTAACAATTGTTAAATCAGGTTCATTATCAAAGAAAGAATTACTAATTCCAGTGAAGTCATAATTTTGATTTGAACGTATGCTATTTCTTTTAGCTTTAGCAAAGAGTCTATATGCAGCACCCGTGTTAATCAAACTTCTAAATTTACAACCTCCTATTGAAATGAGACAAGAATTTGGATTACCACACAAAGCAATATTATACGTCTTTACGCTTTCGTGCCTACCATAGACCCCTTTTTGGTAAGACTTTCCTAGATTTTTTTTATTAAGGTACGGTCTTTTTTTAGTAAATTCCCTACTGAAGTGTCCCAATTTTCCACAAGTCCAACGATCAATTGGCTTTCCAATTTTTGTAATATTTGTTCTTGCATGCGTTACCGTTTTGTCCTACCGTATATGCCTTTATTTCGCGTTTCCTACGTCTACAGTCTTGTATAACATGACCCTGTTTCTTACAATACGTGCAAGCGTTTGATGTTCTCAAATGATCAATTTCCATGGGTACAGGTCCATTTGGTGTCGGTTGAACGTAATTATGACTTAAATGTGATCTTAATTCGAATCTTGCCCTTATATTCTGCTCGGCCATTGCAGAGTTTACCACCGCCACTAAAGTAGTTGAATTTTCGTGCATTAATTTTAGGCGTAAATAATCATGTCTAAAGCCATCAATGAAAGTTCCAATTAATTGACTTTCAATGATTTCGAGATTTTCATCAACGTTTTCATATGCTTCATTTTATAAAGACAGGAGTCTTTCCGCGAATAATTGAACATGTTCGTCGGGTTGTTGTTTGACAGTTTTTAAGAGAGCGAGAGCATAATGATGGTCCTGAATTTCTGCGAATCTTGCTTTAAGTTCAGCTTTTAAGGTTGCCCATGACTCATCAGGAAATTCAGTTAAATACCTATGGATGTAATCGCTAATAAGTCCCCTACTAGATTGGTAAGCTACTAATTTTACTTGGTCCCCGCGAAAGCACCCCATATTTGTCTATGTTTCTGATCCAATTTTTTAATTCTTTAGGATTTCCGTCAAAAGTTTGAACTACTTGTGAGACGCTTTGAGTTCCAATAGCATCTGATACACCTCTAATTTGTTCACTTAAATTTTGTAAGAATACTGGTACTGATTGGTCTGCCATCTAAGATAATAAACCAAAGGAAAATAAGTAAGTCACTCACCGATTATTTGCCCGTTCGTTGTGGAGGTCCGGCACGTCTTCGTCCTTCTGGCCCGTGAATTAGAAGTGGCACTTTCGGTTGATTCTGGTAACGGCACCAATTTATAACGTGTAGCGTAATTGAGTGTCAATGTATTTGATTTGACTTATAGAAACAAGACAAGTCTTTGACTGATTCATTACTATTTCTTTTATTTTTCTACCAAGATATTTTCCAAAACCAAAATTATAATTATAAGTTTCAAAGTTCCTTTTAAATCTAACCGCAGAACGTCCTTTCTACATAAAACATCTCGTTTTATACTGAAATACACATACACATAAAATAGTACTATTCCTTATAACATATTTGATTGGTCAAAGCGTTTCACTGACTACTTGTTGACTTCTAATTGGTTTGGTCACACAGAATTCTCTTGCTATTTGTTACTTGCCGATTGGTTGTTCGCTAAATTACTGTTTTACAAGACACTCCCCCAGGAGTATAGCAACCAAATTATTTATGCATGTACCCATTTATCGAATAATCCCTCCAGACATCTGATTTGACTATTTGTGCTGATAGAAAGCTCTAATGTAACTTTATGGTTTAATAAGATTAAGTTTTCCGGTGCAATATTTTGTATGTCTGATGCAAATAAGGTATCACTGTAATCCTTTTTATCTGGCATATTTCAATGGATATATGAAATAATCTAATAAGATTAGAATTCCTGTATCAATTCTGTTGACCATTTTATCAATTGGATGCCTTGTTAAATATACGTCTCTAAGTAGCAGATTCACATATCTAAATATACTATCTTTGACATTTCAACTTGTTGATTTAGTCTACTTTACAATGAATGCAACGATATGTCATGTTCCTACTTGCGAGAAAATAATAATCTTCAAATCCTATAATCATGGCCAATATATCATAAAGATTTGCTATTAAATTTCCAAACTTCATTTATGTTATTATTGTTTCTAACATTCAAATATTTTCTTTATAGAAGCCTTATTATTATGATATAAGATGTATCATTAATAACACAGTTATTTTATTTATAAAAGACATCTATTTAATTTCTGACATGCATATATGATTTTGTCATATTATAAAAACATCTCTTGATTATTTCTGACATATAGTTATGATAATTAAATTTACTAAATTTAAATTGCTATCATATTAATAATATTTATCTGTAATTAAATTTTTATCATAATGTTATATTGTATAACATAATATTTATGTTATAAGAATAAACAATATGCATATGCTGTTACGTTACATACTGACTCCGAGTTGACGGATGCAATCTTAAATGAAGATGACACGTTGCATGATAAAGCTAGGGACCCTATTGCTGATCTTTTGAAGAAAAAAACTGAGAACAGTTAAACGACATGTGCCAATATTTTCAGCATTCGGGCATAACAACAAGATCTGAAAGGCTTGTATTGTATTGACATGTATTGGTGTTAAACGATAACTGTCATGAGTTGAGTTTAACTTTAACCATGATCTACCTGAAACGTGGCCGTACTGTTAAACATTATGTTTTCAGAATACAATGTTCTTACTGATATGAATGAATTTACAATGAAAATGATTGATTATATTTTGTCGTGAATTACTATGTGTGTTTATTAATGATAATACTTTCTAGAGTGTACCTTATATAGACATGTATTATCATTAACGTAATTATTACGTTTATTTGTTTATTACGTATATATTTTAGTTCTATATTTGACATAATATGTTCAACAGTTGCTTGAATCTTACAAATTTATATCTTATAAAAAGAGCGTGTGTTTCATAATTTAGATACACAGATACAGACTTCTTATCGACTATCACTTATTTACATTACCAATTGTTATTCATAAAATAGATGCAGACCGCCCACACATTAAGTCACGTACATGCGTTGCTTTGAGTAACATCACTTTTAATTGTTGTAGAGCTTAGCTTTCAACAAAACGATATAAAATATTAAATCTCACACGTGTGTTGTTATGAAGTTATTTGACTATATACATTTGTATTAAAATATTTTACGATGCAACAATGGTATCACAAAAGAAAGCCCTGGAAAACAAGAACAGAACAGAACAGAACAGAACAGACAGTTTATTAGACTTATACATAAGTACATCGTCTTTAATGCATATAATCATAAATAAAGTAATGTCACGTGTCATTATACTATAGTAAGTAACTAAATTAATAATACATTATATATTTATAAATATGACAATTCAATGAAATTTCGACACAAAATAAGAACAGAGAACAACAACGATTTCGCAAAGAAAAAACATAATAATTTTAAAGGTAGTAAGGACAAACTACATTTCATTTACTATGGTACACATATATATAATACAAAGGAAAAATAAAGAACAAAACAATAATACACATACTATCATGACTGCAAAGTGATACATAAACTTCGCGCATGCGAAGTTGAGAACATTATTAATTTCAATTAGTGGTATTTAAAATAGTATTTCGTACAATTAGGGCTTCCTTAACATATTTACATACATTAAGTATTTCAATTTTACATGTTGATATTAATAAATTATGAAACTTGACAACAGATGGGTGCATGTAATAAAAACGTTTAATATATTTTTGTCGTAGTAAACGGTAACATGAACAGACACAAATAAAATGGAACTCATCCTCTATGTCCCGTTGATTACAACAAAGGCAATAACGTTCTTCACGGGGAATATTGTTGCGTGTATATCTCCCGGTCTGTATTCTCAAGGGATGGGCAGAAGCCCTTAATTTTACAAAGTATAAACGTAGACTCTTCGGCAATAAATCTAAGTAATGTTCATATTCAAAAGTAGTTTTAAACATTCTATACATATCTAAAATTGAAATTCCGTTCATATTACCAAACCATTCTTGCTTAAAGGTGTCAATAATTCTGCATTTAAGTTCACATACAAAAGCATGGCTATTAGTTATATTCGCAGACTCAAAACAATAGGAAAAACCGTAATCGTTTAACAATTGTTTAACATTTGCAACCCAATTTTTGCATCCTTTATTACAATCATTTAATGCTTGAATATACACAGTTCGTATAATAATATTATTACTGTTAATAATTTTTAACCAATACTTAACAATTCGTACATATCTATTTACATATAAAGGGTATCTGCCTAGCTCACCATAAACTGTAGCATTACATGTGTTTATTTTCACATTTAACAATCTTTTGCAAAATTTTAAATGAATGCGTTCGATCTCTTTTGATTTATTAAAACCCCATATTTCAGAGGCATAGCAACAAATAGACCCAACAAAAGAATCAAACAACTGACAAAATAATTTCGGCTTAAGATCATACTGCTTACATTTATAAAGTAAAATATTCATAGCCTTAAGGGCTTTTCCAACAAGGTGTTCTTGATTAAGGTTGAAACTACCAGTGTAATTAAAAACAGTGCCGAGATAGTTAAAATTGTCGACGATTTCTATAGTTTGGCCATTATATGTCCATTTTTCATCTTGTCGAATTTTACCCCTTTTGCGAAAAACCATTATTTTTGTTTTTGAAGTGTTCACATTTAGCCCCCAAGAATTACAATACAGATAAAGGTTATTTAAATGGTTCTGTAGTTCTTCTGGTGATTTACCTACAATAGCCATGTCATCCGCAAATAACAATAAAATTAAAGTTATGTCGTTTATATTTAAGCCAGACAAGGTGCTATCTTGTAAAAAAAGTTCCAAATCTTCTACAAACAGTGAAAAAAGAATCGGGGACATTACCTCCCCTTGTCTGAGACCGACAGCATAACTAAAGTAGTCAGAATATGATGTACACGACTTAACACAAGACTTAACATTTTCATACATATTTTTAATTATTCTCAATAATTTGCCTTTTACACCAGATTTATACATTTTTAACCATAATGCGTTACGATATATACTATCAAAACATTTAAGCAAATCAACGTATACAACATACAAACGTTTGTTTTCATTTAAAAAATTCTGCACAACAGACATCAATATATACATAGCATCAACAGTTGAACATCCTTTTCTAAAACCAAATTGAGCATCTGAAATTTTAGCATTATCTTCACAAAACAATTCGATACGTTTGTTTAAAATGGTAGTAAACAACTTAGAAAAACAACTAACGAGTGTTATCCCTCTATAATTACTAATATCATCAACAGAGCCTTTTTTATGCAGAGGAATGATAATTCCTTCCGTCCACTGGTCGGGAAAATAGCCAGAAACTAAAATGTTATTAAACATAACACACAAATGATTGGATAAAATATCCATGCTTTCAAGAAAATATTCATTCAAAATAAAATCGCTACCAGGCGCTTTATTACATTTTAAGCGTTTAACTGCATTCCTAACTTCATCTACCGTTATCGGCTGATCTAGTTCTGGAAATGTACAATTTTCTTCGTTAAAATCATTATTTAAACAAAATTCTTCAGCTACTGGATTATTACTATTAGAAGTAGTATTACTCAAATTTTCAAAATAATCCTTAAATGCATTTATTGAAATTGTATTTCCATTTAATTTGTTTTTAGATTTAAAATATTTCCAAAATTCCTTAGGTTTTTTACTCTTTAAACTTTCAATTTCTATCATTTTTTGTTTAAATGCATCCCTTTTCTTTTTGTTAATCAACTGCTTATACTGACTTTTCTTTCCACACAGCGTTATTCTATTTAAATCAGACTTAATCAAATTAAAACATCGTAAAGCGTCATGGTATTGATTTCGAGCAATTACACAGTCGTTATCAAACCACTCAGCGTGTTTTATACAACTGTCAACATAGAACGTGGGTTTATTACTGTAAACACGAGATTTTGAGAACAATGGGTCCGCAACGTTTCGGATTGTATTAGTGAATTTTTCTACCGCCACGTTAATGGACAGTTTATTAGAACAATCAATGTTTTCAACAATATCCGTCAATACGGGAAGTCGAGAAATAAGTCCTGAACGAGATTCATCTCGAAACGAGTGGTCCCATTTATATTTAACATCAGTGAAAGAATCGTAGCTAGGCGAAAAATTATTACAATACAATGAAAACTGCAACGGTGCGTGATCGCTCCATTCATTAAAATCACAAACAGTAAAGTTAGATAATAATTGGAAATTGCTTTCTTTAGTCAACAGATAATCAATTACGGAAGAACCGTTATTTGAGAAAAATGTGTGTTTACAGCTATCGCCTGTTCTACCATTGGTAATGCGTAATGTAGAGGATTTACACAGATCAAGCAATTTTATACCATGGCTATTGTGTATTTTGTCGATTGAGGCCCTGACAAAGGTTTGATCTGGTGAATAATCGACATCATCATTTTCGGAATTAATTGTATCATGTACGATAAAATCAAATTTATTACTGGTTCTACTATTTAAATCCCCGGTTATAAAAACACTTCCAATTTCGGAAAAATATGTTATATCATTTTCTAAAATATCAAAAAGATCCACATTAATTGTATTGTAAACTGGTGAGTCCTCTCCCCATATATAGCTTCCACATATGTAAATATCACGGGTCGTATTAAAAAACGCATGATTTAACTTTATCCAAATAATAGTGTCATGATGATTTCGTACAATTTCAATTCCATTTTTTAGATGATCTTTTATATAAATAGCAATACCACCGCTGCATCTTCGGGCGTTTCTATGCTGAAATTTTCTAAAGAAATTAAAACACTGATAACCGTCAATCGAAATATTACTAGATACTTTTGTCCATGTTTCAAACAAAAAACAGATATCAAATGAACTTAAAATATTAGTAAACTCGGTACTAGACCTTTTCACATCAGTTAAACCATGAACGTTCCACGATAATATCGACACCTCACCACCATCGTGCCCCTAACAAGCGAACCTAAACATTCAAGCGTGTGTTGAAATAAAGGTAACCTTTGGTAAAAGACTGTGTTTTAAGTCAATTGAAGAATTCAAATGCATCCTCCAATTACCTTGAGTCGAGCGGTTAAGGAAACAACTAAAATAACTTCTGAAATTATTCAAACAGTCCCGCAAAAAACGATGTACCTAAACAGATTTATTTCATTCCCGTAAAATCCATGTCAAAAGTGTCTATTTACAGCGTGTTCAACCACACAAAGCCGATAGTTCCATACACACCCGCAATGACATACACTACGCGCGTTGTTTACCTTGAGTCGAGAGGTCACATCCGAAAAGCGAGGGTACTCGATTGCAATAGGCATGAGGTCAACAAAAGTTAGAAAATTCAATTCACTGAACAAATTTGGAGTACCTGAAAGATTGATTTAACTTTTTTTTTAACTTCTATATATCATTTAACAAGTTTCCGTTTTAACGGTCGATCTTCTTTTGAGCAACATTGACACGAAAAAGTGCTCAAGAATTGAAAAAAAATAACAACGTTCGCAATTTGTTCAAATACAATTTCGGCATAAAGATTTGATAAAATTATCATCCAATCGGGACAGGGTAAACCCACTGAACATGTGAATATCGGCCTGTCACCTATTTCCGCGATGTGCGCGCACAGATTGTTCCATGCAACATTTTCTGGTAATCGTGAAAGGGTTAAATAATTTTCTTAAAAATAAATCAAATACATGAAATTATGAGTTGACTCTTGCGCATTTCAGTTGAAGTAAGATTTATGAATGCAATTGAACTGTGTTTTTTTCCTTATTTTAGTCGTTTCTATAATTATTTTCAAGCGTAACTATGTTAGTAAAACAAAATACTCGGAGCGCATGCGTGTGGCGTCATCACGAGAGCCGCGTTTTCAATGTAAACAAAGTGATCGACTTGAGGTCATGCTCGACTCAAGGTAATTGGAGAATATCATATTTCGTATGCTACAACATCATTGTTTGTTATTGTATTTAGCTAACTGAATACATTTATTACTTTTTCTATCGCCCCTACAACATTGGACTTAAAAGTATTTATCATAATTTGCTGCTGATAATAATGTAATTCGAAAACGGGTATGACTAGATACCGAAAACAGTAATGTTTTCGCGAAAACAGTAACATGTACCGAAAACAGTAAGATTTCCCACCTTTACATCGTGAAAGTGGCGTTAAACTATGATTTTAATGAATGTTTACTCCAGTACGCATTTAAATGATGCTTTATATTAATCATTTATTTTTTACGAAAAGCATTTTATTGCTGTTTTTAAATGGAAGCATGTTTTATCAATACGAGGACATATACCGAAAACAGTACATTTACCGAAAACAGTTAGATTTCCCACCTTTACATCGTGATATTTCCGTTCATCACGAATATATGATATGAATATTTAATATATGATTACTTCATTAAGCATTTAAGCGAAGATTCAAATATATTTTAGACGTACGGTACATGTAATAAAGTCAATGGTAATATAAAAGAATACATCATCAAAATATATTTTTTTTTATTATTTAACACATTTTAAATATTGGTATTTCTGGTAGACAAAATTAAATTAAAACGAACATAAATGTTTTACATAAAGACAATCTGGAAATAAATAACATTTCATAATAAGATGCATAATATGACGTTCGGTATCGGACCGTGTTTAAAAGTTTAAAACATGTGCTGATCGCAAACGACAATTAAGACAACAGCTGTGAAATCACAAGCCTATAAATAATCACAGCATAAGGTAATAATAATACCGCTAAGTATTAGGTTAATACTGTTTTGTGATTCTTACTTTTCGGACAGTACATTTTAAAGCGCTATTTTACCAGAGTTCTTCCCTATTTTCACTTATCTGGTGTCACTTCGATCAATCATTTTTTATGACCGGATTAAGGTAATAAAACTTTGCAGATAAATCCCTTAGGGCAATGGCCCATTACATTTGCGTAATTGGATTAAAAACCACGTATACCGGTATTAAACAATGGTTTCACACCTGACAGATAACTGTGACAAATACTTTACACTCCAAAAAACGTAATGCACCCCTATATTTATACAAACAGTTGAAGGCGTTTGACAACGACTGACGAATAAACAAAGAAATCATAGGTTGCATATTTTGTTTATTTTAAACTAACTTTCTGTACTCAGGGACCTATTTTGTTTGTATAGGTCCCTGCTGTACTGTACATGAATAAATGATGTGAAATTATTTCTACTAAAATGCAAATAAATTAAAAAGTAAATATAAAATGTGAAAGTCTCAGAATATTGTTCTTAACTATTCATTACATGATGCTAGTTTTAGAAAAGTTTTAAAAAAATGGCTAAAAAATAAACACGTTAAATTTTGTTCAATTCTTTTTCAGTTGTTTTAATACAACCTGCATTGACCGTTCATTTTCTTGTAATAATTATTTTAAAGAAATCTCATTATAAATTATAATTTATTAATGATTTAAGTTATAATTATATACACATAAACATGCATATTTTTGCCCATATTGCTGATCTATACGGTCATCTGGAGTATACGGCGTGGTATTTTACATGCACGTGATATTGGTCGTTAATACAATGAACGTTCGAATCCGATCGTCACCCATTTGCTATGCTGGTTTTGGTTTCTTGAAATAATAAACTTCATTACAGGTGAATAAAATAGTATTGGTTATGTATTATCGATATGTATTTCTTACTAACATGTTGAATAAATGTGGATTTTTTTTAATTAAAATAAATTTTATTAAAAAGTTTTAACGTATATGTTGAAATATCTTTAAACTACTATTCTTTTTTAAACTAGGCATAGGAAAAGGCGCTGTTTTCGTCTTAATATTCACTGTTTTCATATAATAAAACCCAGTTTTCGGTACATGTTACTGTTTTCGCGAAAACCGTAGTCATACCGTTCGAAAAACCTTATTTAAACCAAAATTATGAAAAAAGTAAGAACATTAAAATCTATCCTTATCTTATGCACGGCGAGGTATAAAACCCGGAACTATCCGGAAATCTTTATGGTAAAACCCGGATCCGATATAAATGGTTATAACTTCATTATTATTCGTCCGATATTAATTATAATGGTACCGTTGTAAAGAAGATCCTCTACATTTTCTAACCATATGAAAATATTTTATGGCAGGGTCGTAGTCGGCCTGTAAATCGCGGACAAAGTCGGCCTGTTTTAACGTTTTTTTTTACACACGCAAATGCCGAAAAGAAAACCCGGATCCGATATAAATGGTTATAACTTCATTATTATTCGTCCGATATTAATTATAATGGTACCGTTGTAAAGAAGATCCTCTACAGATTCTAACCATATCAAAATATTTTATGGCAGGGTCGTAGTCGGCCTGTAAATCGCGGACAAAGTCGGCCTGTTTTAACGTTTTTTTTTACACACGCAAATGCCGAAAAGAAAACCCGGATCCGATATAAATGGTTATAACTTCATTATTATTCGTCCGATATTAATTATAATGGTACCGTTGTAAAGAAGATCCTCTACAAATTCTAACCATATCAAAATATTTTATGGCAGGGTCGTAGTCGGCCTGTAAATCGCGGACAAAGTCGGCCTGTTTTAACGTTTTTTTTTACACACGCAAATGCCGAGAAGAAAACCCGGAACCGATATAAATGGTTATGACTTCATTATTATTCGTCCGATATTAATTATAATGGTACCGTTGTAAAGAAGATCCTCTACAGATTCTAACCATATCAAAATATTGTATGGCAGGGTCGTAGTCGGCCTGTAAATCGCGGACAAAGTCGGCCTGTTTTAACGGTTTTTTTTACACACGCAAATGCCGAGAAGAAAACCCGGAACCGATATAAATGGTTATAAATGCATTATTATTCGTCCGATATTAATTATAATGGTACCGTTGTAAAGAAGATCCTCTACAGATTCTAACCATATCAAAATATTGTATGGCAGGGTCGTAGTCGGCCTGTAAATCGCGGACAAAGTCGGCCTGTTTTAACGGTTTTTTTACACACGCAAATGCCGTAAAGAAAACCCGGAACCGATATAAATGGTTATAAATGCATTATTATTCGTCCGATATTAATTATAATGGTACCGTTGTAAAGAAGATCCTCTACATTTTCTAACCATATGAAAATATTTTATGGCAGGATCGTAGTCGGCCTGTAAATCGCGGACAAAGTCGGCCTGTTTTAACGGTTTTTTTTTACACACGCTAATGCCGTAAAGAAAACCAGGAACCGATATAAATGGTTATAAATGCATTATTATTCGTCCGATATTAATTGTAATGGTACCGTTGTAAAGAAGATCCTCTACAGTTTCTAATAATGTTAAAATATTTTATGGCAGGGACAGTGTTAACCTGTAAATCGCTGTGCGGTAAAAGTTGACCGAAAAATACCGTGTTTTTTTTAACACAGAACAATGTCTTGAGGAAAACACGGAAAAGCTAAAAGGGGTTATAAAAGCATCCTTTTCCCAACCGACCATACATTTTTGGTACCGTTGTTACGGTATTGTTCCACTGTTTCTAAATATGTAAAAAATATTGTGAGAAAGCATAATATGAAATAAGGCGAAGCATCAAAGCGAAAATGGTTATAAATGCATTATTATTCGTCCGATATTAATTATAATGGTACCGTTGTAAAGAAGATACTCCACAGTTATTAACCATGTCAAAATAATTTATGGCAGGGTCAGAGTCCGCCTGTAAATCCCGGTCAAAGTCAGCCTGTTTTAACGGTTTTTTTTACACACGGAAATGCCTTAAGGAAAACCCGGAGAAGGTAAACGGGGTTATAAAACAGTATTATTGACTCGATATTAATTATAATGGTATTGTAGTACAGGAGAACCTCCACAGTTTCTAACCATCTAAAAATATTTTAAGGCAGGTTCAGATTCAGCCTGTAAATCGCGGTCAAAGTCGGCCTATTTTAACGTTTTGTACACGCGCAAATGCCTATAGGACTACCCGGAAAAGGTGATAAAATCATCACTTTCCCAACCGACCATACATTATTTGATACCATTGTAATGTAAACAATGGACCTATTCCTACGGCCGTGTTAATACCAATATGAAAAGATGCCATATCAATCCACAACCCCTGGGTAGGTAGATGGGCACCTTAGACCACTAAGTCACGGTAACTATGTCTGTTACTGCTACTTTTGACATTGATATTACCAGTTAAATGTCAATTTCGTGACATGGTTCATGCAATACCCTGAAATTTTCCGGGGACACAGTAACAACAACTGCCAATTAAGGATACAATGGTCGCGATCACAGGTTAGTGCCACCCTTGTATATCTGCTCTTGGCATGTTGTTCTTACTTACTGTCAATCGAAGATTTGGGTCTTGGGTAGATATACAGCTTGTTGTCAAACCGTTCCGATCCGAATACTTAAATAAGAAGTTTTTTGTTAAGAAAAAAATCATAACTGCAATACAAGTCTAGCTTTGATCACGATATAAATCATATAAACATTTTATGAATCGGTGTTGATATAAAGTGTGTTAATTGACCTTGTGCTCGAATTGTTGTGTTTGATTTTATTTACTTACAATGCCTTTAGTAGTGGGACATAGCCAGACAAAGTACTTGTCTGATTATTTGTGTAAGGGATCGTACACAGTGTTCTCGTATTCTGGATATAAAACGCTCCAGTTTATGTACGAGAGGGACGTTTTTGAAGTTGCGCCTTTCTTTTCGGTAAGTACCGTGCACAGTACATATATATATATATATATATTATGATATGATTATATATTGTATATATGGGTAGATTGCTCACTATGTATTGTTCACGATGTCTATACATAGTTATTTACGGGTGCATACAATCACCGCAAAGTACAGAAAAGCATCGAATAGCACCGAAAAGCACCGAAAATACACTCAATTTCTCGCTATATATATGCAATATATCGTTTCTAGTGTGTGTTAACGGGTTTAATTAGTTAATTAATGGTTATATGATTGTATGTCTATACTACAAAATTGGATAAATATCGGCAATATACCGACCGAAATGCTTTTCCTGTGAAGACCGAAAAGCACTCAATTTCTCGCTATATATATATATATATATATAGAGTTCCTATAAACGGATTTAAATTAAATAAAAGTTAAGAAAAACATGTGTGGAAAAATACCAAATAAGCCAGATACTTCATTCTGATTTCGTCAATACTGTACAGATCTTAAATTTACGGATCATTGTAATTTCCTGCAACGATATCTATTCATACGACACACGAACACTAACACGGATCTTAATTAAGCAGACAAATGCTTCTGCTATTCACAAATTCACACGAGCCGCACTTTTATAAAGGATAATAACTGAATATACACTTATTGACAGAGATCAACGCAAATGTATATTATGTAACCTAAATGACATCGAGGATGAATTTCACTTTGTTCTTAAATGTCCTTATTATAATGATGTTAGGAATGCATTAATTCCGAAATATTATAGAATCCGACCGAATATGTTCATGTTTATTAAACTACTTAATAGCACAAACAAAACTGTATTAAGAAAGCTAGCCATGTATTGTTTAACATGCTTTAAAATAAGAGAAAATGTCATATATATGTAGTGTTAAATAGAAGTACATTTTTCACAAAAAAAAATAAGGTCAGAAATATGTAACTGTATCTATATTTTTGTAAACCTATATGCATAACATTGTGTGACCACTGTGTATTAAACCCATCCATGTACCATTCTCACGAAATATGTTCACGAAATATATTTCGTGTTTATTTAGATTATTTATTCTTTAAAATTATGTGTGTTTTTGGGTGTACTTCAACGCATGCTGTTATTTATATGTATGTTAATAACGATGAGCTTCACATGCTTAAGTCAAAAATAAACTATTCTGTTATATTTGCAAAGGCAGCAGCATCATACTAAAACAATCCCAGAAAAATAATGAATATCAACCGACATGACCGACAGAAATGATTCGATGCACGATGTGAATCAAAATTTAGTTTAAGTAATACGACACAAAGAAACCTTTTTTAGTTTACGGATCATTTCGGCTTAGAGGACTAAGACAGTCATGTAAAATATCAAATAAAATATATAGTTATAATCAACTGGTAGCAAGTTATAAATATATCGGCAATGTACCAACCGAAAAGCACTTCATGCTGTTTATCATCTTATACGTAAATTGATGTAAATGTTTTAAGTTTTTCTAATTGACGTGAAACTCTTAAATAGAAATTGCAGCATGAATTTTAGTTCATGTGCTTTGTATTAATAATAGCGATTTTAATGGTTCCATTAAAACCATTTATTGCGCGAGCATCGAGACACTTTTGAGTTATTGATGTTAGCACAATGCAAGGTGACACAATATTATCAGTTTTTAATTATGTGTAATTTCATTCGCACCTCTCGCTTAACTCAACGTTCAAAGGCACGCGCACTTTCACACTTTATTAGCGCCGTCTTTAATCTGTTCTATCTCTTTTTACAGAACAGATTGATGTGAACTTAATGAACACAATTATTTTAACTAATGCAAGTTTAGCTAGAATTAATATATGACTTCTTGCTATACAATCATTATCATTCGAAAATGGATCTTATTTAATTGTGGTTCCTTCTTTGAACTTATGCTGTCCGCCAACATATAGAAAAGGTAGTGTCAGTAATAAATGTATTGCTTTAGATTCACATGTTTGTTTTTTTTAAGATATGTAAGATGCAAATGTGTCTAACTTATATTGTTTTCTGGTCTTTAAGCTATCTGATATATGTGACTACGTGCTATTTTGTTGGAGAAATGAAAGATTCAAATGTGTCTTATTTATATTTTATCCATGTATCGTGTGTATTCAGTGTCATGCGAAAATATATCTTATTTCTTAATTTCCACCTTCACACTTTATTAGCGCCGCCTTTAATTAGTTCATTAAATTAATTAATTTAATATAATGTGCAACGGTGAGGTGGATCAATGCTCGTTGTTAATTTAAATACACACCACTTCAGCAATAAATGAAATCAGTTATTTTGGCTGTAAATCCATTTTTTTCCGTACAGTAGCCATGTTCCTGTGTATTGAGCTGATAAGATCACCACAGCAAGTTGCTAATACACAGTGTAGACTTAAACGAAATTGGTTATTTTGACTGTAAATCCAATTTTTCCAGTACAGTAGCCATTATGACCATGTTCCTGTGTATTGAGCTGATACGATACCCACAGCAGGTTGCTTATACACAGTGTAGACTTCCCCTGTTTTATTATAGTATTTGTTATTTACCTGCTTGGAATAAATGACGTGTATTCATTCGGGTCTGATGGCGTTTTGTTAAAGGTCATTTAATGCAGCAAAGCTGGTTTTCTGACTTAATTTTTTAATCATTTCAATGTAAAAAAGAAATAATGAAACAATGAATGTGTAATTTAATTCTCAACTCTCGCTTAACTCAACGTTCAATGGGACGCGCATAGTTCTTTTTATAAATTATGTACAAATATAATATGCTGTACATTGTTGTTTATTTACTCAAGAAGTACCAGAAAGAAGCATTGTTATGTATAAAGCGCTTTACTTTTTCAAAATTCTACATTAAATAAAGAAATATCGTATTTTTTGGTTAAGTGTACGTGCTTGATATATATTCATAAAATAGCAGTTTTTTTTTAAACATTCGGTCTTTAACCTTTAATTTGATGCAAATGAAAAGAAGAACTGCCTTTTTTATTTTTATACTTAAATCAACATTTAACGAAGTCATTATTGACTAAATAAATATGTACATTTTTTCACTCCATTAAAATCGGCCCTTATAGTTTACTTTCATGTATATATAGAATAATTGAGTGCTTTTCGGTGATTCTATGCTGGCGCGATAGTGCTTTTCGGTTGCAAATAAAAATACTTTTGTGCGTGATCTTTACACTTAAATCAATATTTAACGAAGTGATTAATTACTTAATTAATACGTACATGTTTTCAATCCATTATAAACGGCACTTATGGCTTACTTTCATGAAAATATGAAGAAATTGAGTGCTTTTCGGTGATTCTGTGCTGTCGCGGGAGTGCTTTTCGGTCGTCACATGAAGTGCTTTTCGGTCGGTATATTGCCGATATTTATCCAATATGGGGCATTAATACATCATAATAAACACAAGGTAGTATAGATATGCATGAAATATAACCATTTTTATCTAATTTAGTCCATTAACACACAATAGAAACGCATTTTTGCATATATATTGCGAGAAATCGAGTGCTTTTCGGTCTTCACATGAAGTGCTTTTCGGTCGGTATATTGCCGATATTTATCCAATTTTGGGCATTAATACATCATAATAAACACAAGGTAGTATAAATATGCATGAAATATAACCATTTATAACTAATTTAGTCCGTTTACACACAATAGAAACGCAAGTTTTCATATATATAGCGAGAAATTGAGTGCTTTTCGGTCGTCACATGAAGTGCTTTTCGGGCGGTATATTGCCGATATTTATCCAATTTTGGGCATTAATACATCATAATAAACAAAAGGTAGTATAAGTATGCATAAAATATAACCATTTATAACTCATTTAATCCGTTACTCACACAATAGAAACGCAATTTTTCATTTATATACAAGAAATTGATTGCTTTTCGGTCTTGACATGAATTGCTATTCGGTCGGTATATTGCCGATATTAATCCAATTTTGGGCAAAATGTAGTATAGACATACATTCATATAACCATTAATAACTAATTAAACCCGTTAACACACGCTAGAAACGATATATTGCATATATAGAGAGAGAAATTGAGTGCCTTTCGGTGCTTTTCGGTGATTGTATGGACCGACTTAAATACCAATAGAGCGTGACACAAACACAGCACAATTGTTTATTTCGGCAAACATTTTGATATTATTTGCTTTTAAACATAGCTTTTAATGACTATTGATAGATGAATAATGTTATACTATTATTTGTAATTTCAAAACATGTTAATTGGTGATTTTATTCACGTTCTATAAATACATCAGTTATTCTTATTAACCTGATGCCTGTTGTCTGCTACTGTTACAATACGACGCTTAAAAATGTGGATTGCATAAAGTTAAAGGTCACATTCCGTGTGCACTATATTACTTGTAATAATGCATTATAAATATGTCAAGCATGTTCACTTTAACAAATACGATACTTCTTTATGTAATGTAGAATTTTGCAAAGGTAAAGCGCTATATATATGACAATGTTTTATTTTTTCTTGTTGATTAAAAACAAAAACAAAATATAACAATACATATCATATGTGTACATACTTTTTTAAACCAATATAATGAATCACGTGATGTTTTTATAATTTTGTTAAGCGTGCGTGATATTGAACGTAGATTTAAGCGAGTTATGCGATTTAAAAACTGATACCACTCAGCTTGATTTACAATTCATGTTCCAACGCGCCAATGTATTTAATTAATAATTTTTTGCGCTTGTAAGTTGCCTGATATAGTTGGCGATATGGTGGAATGTGACAATAAAAGATGCAAAATGAATAGATGGTTTCACAAAAGATGTGTTGGGTACACAATGACAAACCAAGATGAAAAATGGTTGTGTCCATACTGCACATGGTAATTTGAGATGAACAAGCACTGAGATAAAGGTATGTGATTATGGTACAACAATTATATCTTAATGTTTATAAATATGATATCTATTTAGATATAATGTAATGATATCCTCCAGTACAGTTACTTTTATGGTGTCATTTCCATTATAACAAATTAATCTATCTCGTCCAATAAAATGCAATTTATGCCTTCGACATCCAGCCCCGGAAAAAGGGGGGGGGGATAACTTCCTATATACGGGTATATAGGGATGTGCCGAAAATACGGGGTGAGTTTTTCGACTAAAATTACTGATATGGGTATGGTTTTGAGAATCTAAGTATAGATATGTGTATTGAAATCCGAACTTTGCTTGTATTTAAATGCATATATATTTGAAAGTATTTTAAGTATCAAAATGGGTTTGATAAATTTCATACTGGATTTACAAATAGACAGATAATTCAATAAGTATACTGGACAAATCGTCATTGATTGCATTGGACTCCGAATATACAACGAAAAAAAGTCTAAAGGTATATTTACAATGATATGCACAACCATTTTTGTACTTCAGTCACTTTTTCGCAATTTAATTTAAACCACACCATTATTGATAACGTTTGTTTCGAACGCTAACCATTCTGACCATTTTTTTACAAACCCGCGATCACGTAGAAGCGAGTTATTTTATGCCTATGGAAGTTTTCTAGTATGCATGACAAACACAAGATCCAAAATGCGTTTTGGGCTCGTTCGAATTTTTAACAAATATTTTACTGTTAACTAAAATGCCACGTCCGACTTGTCATTAAAATCCAGAGAGTCAAACGAAATGCACATCCACATTATGCTCTCTTTCAATTTATCTTACATTTTTTTAACCACATACACATGTCTGCTCTTTTTTTAATCTTATCGAAGTTTACAATAATGCATGACAAACAAACAATCCTAAATACGTTTTGCATTTGATGATGCTTTGAATAAATAATTAACTGTTAAAAACAAACCACGTTCATATGTCGTCGCTAATTCTATCGAAAATGCGTTTAAACTATGTGTCGTATTCTGAGAAAACTGGGCATAATGCATGTGCGTACAGTGTCGTCCCAGATTAGCCTGTGCAGTTCGCACAGGCTTATGAGGGACGACACTTTCCGCCTTAATGGTATCTTTGCTAAGAAGAGACTTCATTTAAACGAAAAATGTCATAACAGCGAAGAGTGTCGACCCTGTTTAGCCTGTGTGGACTGTATGTTAAATATTTTGAGGTTAAACTAGTTTTTTTCGTCACTGAAATGACCACACACGATATACGTCACAAATCTCCTAATTTAAATGTAAAGCTACAAGGCAATGCAAAATTAATAAAACATTATCTTATGAAAATGAATGAAGATGTTTCGATTAAAGATTTATAAATTTACGGAAAAAGATTTTATGTTAGTCAATTGTGTTTTGCTATGAGCAGGGATGTGCGAATAACTGTAAACTTTTGCTGAGCAAGTCATTCATGCTATAATACAGAATTGCAGTTTACCTACATATTTTTCAAAAGGTCAGATAGCTTAATTGGTAGAGCAACCCAGGCCGGTATCATTAGATGGCTCATGGGTGGGTTCGGGTTCGAATCCCGATCTGAACTTCGTAGGTAAACTTGTGGTTGCAAGGCTGGAAACGGATAGTGTGACAATTTGTTTTCGGCGGGGTTTTGGGCTAACCGTTCAGTTCATCAGTTCGTCTAGTCACATGAAACCGTTTAATATGGCCTGTTTGTTGTTTAATTGCTGATTAACATATTTGACACAAATCGTGCAGTCCCGCTTTAACTCCTTATTTATGTTGGCTATATTGCACTTTACCGGTACGCTGCCATCATGGATTCCGAAATTTGCGCAACTTAACACTAATTATAAGGGCTTGGGTTATAGTGCGTACCGGTAAAGTGCAATTGCCCCGGACTGTTTAGTTGCTCTTATCCGCAGATGGTATTCGAACCATATATACTTCAGATGAGTGCAGACATAAGGTGATTTTATCTATTTTACAAACAGCAGCTTTTGTGCGATTTTAAAACAAAAAAGTTACTTAGTTACAAGGACTGTTATGTTGCTCTTATCTGCAGTTGGTTTTCGATCCATAAATGTTTCTTCCCGATTTGTGCAAAATAAGGGTTTATATGAACTACACGGTCGGCAAATTATCACCATTTTACAAACGGAAGCTTTTGTGGGCTTTTCAAACATTGCCTCGTGTGACCTTTTAAACTGCAAATATATCGTTCTAAATCATAAAACAATTTCAATGAAATGTACATGTAATTCTTTGGAAACGTTTTTCTAAGCAAGTTAATCATGCTATTCAACAGCATTGCAGTTTACCCATATATTTTTCAAAAGGTCAGAATAGCTTAATTGGTAGAGCAACCCAGGCCGGAATCATATCTTATTTAGATGGCTAATGGGTGGTTTCGGGTTCGAATCCCGATCTGACCTTCGTAGGTAAATTGTGGTTGCAAGGATGGCAACGAATAGGATGACAATCTGTTTTGGGCGGGGTTTTTGGGCTAACAGTTCAGTTCATTAGGTCACATGAAACCCTTTAATATGGCCCGTTTGTTGTTGAATTGCTGATTAAAGTAATAATTGAAAGTTCATTTCCTTACTTTTTAATAAAAGTCTTTACGAACTCCAGGTTCTTCTGCTAGAAGTGCCTTTAATGATTTAATTCAAATATTTTCTGTATATAAGTTGTGAGTTAGTTTCTTCACGGTGCGTATATTGTATATTGTCATCTAGATTTGCGTGTGTAAAAAAAACCGTTAAAACAGGCCGACTTTGTCCGCGATTTACAGGCCGACTACGACCCTGCCATACAATATTTTGATATGGTTAGAATCTGTAGAGGATCTTCTTTACAACGGTACCATTATAATTAATATCGGACGAATAATAATGCATTTATAACCATTTATATCGGTTCCGGGTTTTCTTTACGGCATTAGCGTGTGTAAAAAAAAACCGTTAAAACAGGCCGACTTTGTCCGCGATTTACAGGCCGACTACGATCCTGCCATAAAATATTTTCATATGGTTAGAAAATGTAGAGGATCTTCTTTACAACGGTACCATTATAATTAATATCGGACGAATAATAATGCATTTATAACCATTTATATCGGTTCCGGGTTTTCTTTACGGCATTTGCGTGTGTAAAAAAACCGTTAAAACAGGCCGACTTTGTCCGCGATTTACAGGCCGACTACGACCCTGCCATACAATATTTTGATATGGTTAGAATCTGTAGAGGATCTTCTTTACAACGGTACCATTATAATTAATATCGGACGAATAATAATGCATTTATAACCATTTATATCGGTTCCGGGTTTTCTTCTCGGCATTTGCGTGTGTAAAAAAAACCGTTAAAACAGGCCGACTTTGTCCGCGATTTACAGGCCGACTACGACCCTGCCATACAATATTTTGATATGGTTAGAATCTGTAGAGGATCTTCTTTACAACGGTACCATTATAATTAATATCGGACGAATAATAATGAAGTCATAACCATTTATATCGGTTCCGGGTTTTCTTCTCGGCATTTGCGTGTGTAAAAAAAAACGTTAAAACAGGCCGACTTTGTCCGCGATTTACAGGCCGACTACGACCCTGCCATAAAATATTTTGATATGGTTAGAATTTGTAGAGGATCTTCTTTACAACGGTACCATTATAATTAATATCGGACGAATAATAATGAAGTTATAACCATTTATATCGGATCCGGGTTTTCTTTTCGGCATTTGCGTGTGTAAAAAAAAACGTTAAAACAGGCCGACTTTGTCCGCGATTTACAGGCCGACTACGACCCTGCCATAAAATATTTTGATATGGTTAGAATCTGTAGAGGATCTTCTTTACAACGGTACCATTATAATTAATATCGGACGAATAATAATGAAGTTATAACCATTTATATCGGATCCGGGTTTTCTTTTCGGCATTTGCGTGTGTAAAAAAAAACGTTAAAACAGGCCGACTTTGTCCGCGATTTACAGGCCGACTACGACCCTGCCATAAAATATTTTGATATGGTTAGAATCTGTAGAGGATCTTCTTTACAACGGTACCATTATAATTAATATCGGACGAATAATAATGAAGTTATAACCATTTATATCGGATCCGGGTTTTACCATAAAGATTTCCGGATAGTTCCGGGTTTTATACCTCCCCTTATGCACTGCATGAATGCGTGAATTTACATATTCGATTCCAATATTTTTTTTTTGAAATTTCATCCTGAGATTGGCGAAAACCATATGTCCGTTTTGTTTTCCATGTAGACCGATTCGTCTTTAAAAAAACAAAACAAGTTTCCTCCCTTTGTTGTAAAGGCTTTGAATTGTCGAAGTCAATATTTTCTAATATTTTCAAACAGAGGGTAACGTCTCTGCGTTATTTTATTTTTTACGTCACTAAATCCTGATATTTTCTCAAAGATATTTGTTTGCATTCATGATATTTGTTTACATTCATATTAGTTTCTATTCCTCTCAAAAGGCTATTTAACAATCAGAGGTTGAGAAACTGTACGAAAATCGAAATGTTTTTTCTCTCAGCACGCTCAGAGAGCTTGAAGGTTGAACGTAGAACTTGCAATAATTCAACTCCAAGCTACTTACATACCCTCTGTTGCTTACCAAATGTACTCATAAAAGCTCAAAGCATTCGAGAACTTTAAGGCCTAAACAGTGTTAGGACAGAATTCTTGATTAACGTAAATACATCACCTTAAAAATTTAATGTCAATATGTTAATCAAAAATTAATCAACAGCAATAACTAACTCTAAACTTTGAAAAATAAATACATTAATTCCAATATGTAGTAAAAACAATGCTTGTGAATGTGTTAATGGTCAATTTTGTTTACGTAAATGTCAAGCTTCAGCCATTTTGTTTTGCCTCCCTTGACTCGGTATGACATCACATCATCAGGGCCCTCACTCCATTTTCGGGGAAGCATGACGCTACCCAAAGCAGGGGGAATTTGTGCGGCGTTTCCCTTTTTTTGGGGATTGTTTACTTACTCTCAAATTATTACATTTGTACATGTTTGCACTATATTCATTGCTTTTTTTCATTATTTAGTATGTTTGACAAGATTGACTTAAAATAGAATTGAGATATAATAATTATGAGACACATCTATTTAAAAAAGAAAAAAAAAATTTAGGGGGAATTTTTTCCCCCAAAAAGGGAAAAAAGTAATCTTTTCAGGTGGGGGAATGCGGCCGAATTTCGGCCGTGAATTTGACAAATTTGATTGAGGGCCCAGATCATACAATAATTTTTGGTAAGGTTCAGCCATTAGACCTTATTAACTTATTGTAAACAGTTAACATCGGTTTCTGATGCAAATGTAAAAAAAGAAAGTCCAACACGTTATAACACAATTTTTTTTCATATTTTAAGTGTTCATTTCATTGAAAAATTCACTATTCTTTAGTGGACAGAAGATTTCCTCCTGTCTCATGACCACTCTGACATTGGTTAGGTAGTTTAAATGGGTCCAATGCAAGCAAGGTTTTCCATTTGTTACACCATCACACTGGGCCTATTTAGTGACGATGACTGAACTGGCTACAGATTCCTCCTGTGGTGTAAACAAATAGCAAATACAGCATATATCTTCAAAAAAAATAAAATAAAAAGAGCTTAATTTTCAATGTCTAAGAAACACACCATTATACTTGTTGAGCTTCATTCTTTTGTTTTCTACCAAGACTAGACACAGACATTGTTTAAAACGGCAATTAGAATAATATTAATACAATTAATGTTGTTTGCTAACACTATTTGGAAATGGTATGTCATATTGAAATATTCACAATATAATATGATATGCTAATAGTTTTGTGCATGGATCATACTTATTGGTATTAAGTTTATAAACACTAAACAGCTTTTCATTTTTCAGTATTGATAATTATGTGGATTAAATGTATAGTCACAAAGAATGATTGCTTTCTTATTTTTCTTAAAGCGAGATTATACGATTTTTATTTGTGTTAAATTGTAATATATTGATAAAAATATGTTACATAAGCACAAAATAGGCAAGAAAAATTATACATTGAAGAAGAATTTCATAAAATGCAGCAAAGACAAATTAGCGCCACGAGCCGATTGTGATGAAGATATTTGTTAAAATGATCCGTAAAACAGAATTGTGTCTGTGTGTCGTATGAACGAATCTGCACTAAAACTAAATTATGATTCACATCGTACATGCATGATATACATGTACATGCTGGCGAATTCGACTGTACAGCCTTTTTCGATTTCAGAATTAAATATCTGGCTTATTTCGCATTTTTTGACGCATGTTCTTCTTAACTTTTATTTTAATTTATATTGAAATATATGTATAATTTTATGTTGCTCAAAGTATAGATAAATAAGATCAAAATATATTGGAAATTGTTCATGGCCTACTGTTCAAAAATACATTAAATTAATGTCAACAAAAAGTAAAAAATGTATATATAATCTTGCCAAATAAATTAAAGAATCTCTCTGTTTAAGACAAAATGCTCTCGAAAACCTAACTGTTCTCTGATCATAATGTAATGTTAATGTTGTGTTCTTTGTTATATGTCTATGAAAATTGTTCAATAGAAATTGTATTTGTATATATTTATATGATTGTCTTTGCCAAGTTTTTTTGTATTTGTAAATGGCCAAAGGCAAATATTTTGCCGATTGCTAATAAACTGAAACTGAAACTATAATAAGTTAATAAATATTTGACAAAATCGTATAATCTCGCTTAAAATTTCGCAAATATCCAGCAAAGATGAATCTCAAATGACACAAGTTATCAGCGCTGTGTATTATTCCAGATGGTGTCATGTAGTTTATTGTTATTTGTGCGTTGAAATGTGTCTTATCAGCGTATATATCTCAAGTTGATTATGGTAGTCACAGTGTGGTATCAGATCATTATAAAATATACGACCTCCCCCAATCAAATCAACTTTGTATTATAAACAGATTGCTTTCAGACTAGGGCCTAACACCAAGGTACCACCCTGCCCCTTTTATCTACACCTGCCCTTATTTTAATTTTATGACATTATTATACCCCTCAAACAAAGTTTAAAGGGGTATATAGGAGTGAACTTGTCGGTCGGTCCGTATTAAGTGTCCGCACTCTAAATCAAGTTGTTTTCATCTGATCTTCATCAAACTTGGTCAGAAGTCGTATCAAGACGATGTCTAGGTCAAGTTCGAATGTGGGTCATGCCGGGTCAAAAACTAGGTCACGGGGTCTCTTAGTGCATTTTAAACATCACCATGTTGTTTGCTCTCTAATTCACATAGTTTTCATCCAATCTTCACCAAACTTGGTCAGAAGTTGTATCAAGATGATGTCTAAGTCAAGCTTGAATATAGGTCATGCCGGGTCAAAAACTAGGCCACGAGGTCACTTAGTGCGTTTTAAACCTCACCATGTTGTCCGCTCTCTAATTCAAGTAGTTTTCATCCATTCGATCTTCACCAAACTTGGTCACAAGTTTTATATAGATAATCTCTAGGACAAGTTTGAACATAGGCCATGTCAGGCCAAAAACTAGGTCACGGGGTCTTTTAGTGCGTTTTTTAACATTCAGCATGGTGTCTGCTCTCTAATTCAAGTAGTTTACTTCCGATCTTCACGAAGCTTGGTCAGAAGTTTTATCGAGATGATCTTAAGGCCAAGTTAGAACATGGGCCTTTGGGTCAAAAACTAGGTCAAGGGGTCACTTAGTGCGTTTTAAACATTGAGCATGGTGTCCGCTTTTTTTTGTGAAGACGACATGCAAAATGCTCAATGCGGCATGTGGGGGTATTTGTCACGTCTGTGACAAAGCTCTAGTTATAACGGAAGTTGTATTTGAAGTTTCAATTAATCCATTTACAATTCTATCAAGTATCCATTCTGTGTCGATGAACCGTACAACATAGTCATACATAAATTGTGTTTTGTTTCCGACATGTGCATTAAAAAAGAAAAATATATTTACCAATCCCTATTCCTTACACAATGGGCATCTTAAGCATCGATTCCTGGCTATCCGATTCAGATGCAGAAAAATCTGACTGACAATCACTAAATTCTCATACAATAGTAACATTGATGGTTCAACAGAAAATTCTGCATATTGACTATCATATTCCATTTTCATTTATTTTTCTTACAAAAGTTGCGAGAAATTTCACATCCAAACCCCTATTATGCCGGTTTGTTATTGCGGGCAAATGAACACAGGTCCAAACTACGCCAATACCAGTTTGAATGACAATGGCTAGTAGATCCGACTGTGTAAAAATGTGCAAGTTTGGCATATTTGTTCTTGCGAACAATACAGTCTTAGAATGAAAGCGAGGTGTGAAACGTTTTTCTATGCACTCAATTTGATAAATAAAGGGTTTTTAAGGGTTTTAAAAACCATGTCATTTCATCTTTAAAGCTTTACAATGATATTGAAAACTATGCTTAATTCAGTCAATTAATATACTTACAACTGTAACTCAGAAACTTTGATCTATAATGAAATAACTGCATGCAACAAACAACACCTAATTTTCTTTTTAGCTCACCTGAGCACAACGTGCTCATGGTGAGCTTTTGTTATCGCCTTTTGTCCGTCGTGCATTGTCCGTCCGTTGTCAACATTTGCCTTGTGAACACTCTAGAGGCCACATTTCTTGTCTGATCTTCATAAAACTTGGACAGAACATTTGTCCCATTGATACCTCGACTGAGTTCGAAACTGGGTCATGCTGGGTCAAAAACAAGGTCACTAGGTCAAAAATAACAAAAACCTTGTGAACACTGTAGAAGTCAAATTTGATGCCCTATCTTCATGTAGATTTGTCAAAATGTTTGTCTTAATGATATGTTGGTTGAGTTCAAAAATGGTTCTGGTTCGTTGAAAAACATGGCCGCCAGGGGGCGGTGCAGTATTCCCTATATTGCTATAGAGAAACCTTGTTAACACTCTTGAAGTCACAATTTTAGCCCAATCATCATGAAACTTAGTCAAAACATTGGTTTCATTGATATCTCGGATGAGTTCGAAAATTGTCCATGAACATGGCCGCCAGAGGGCGGGGCAATTTTCTCAATATGCATATGTAGTGAAAACATGTGAACACTCTCGAAGTCACATTTTTGGTCCAATCTTCATGAAATTTGGTCAGAACATTTGTTTCCTAGATTGGACGGTTGAGTTTGAAAATGGTTCGAATCAGTAAAAAACATGGCCGCTAGTGGGGGTCTTTTTCCTTATATTTATCTAGTATAAAAGCTTGTAAACACTCTAGAAGTCACTTTTTGCCTAATCATCATGAAATTAGGTCAAAACATTGGCTATGTGGATATATTGGATGAGTTTGAAAATAGTCGTGAGCATTTGAAAAACATGGCTGAAAGGGGGTGGGGCAGTTTTCTCTATAATAGTGAAAACATGTGAACAGTTTATAAGACACATTTTTGCCCAATCTATATGAAATTTGGTCAGAACATTTGTTTCCTCGATACGACGATTGAGTTCAAAAATGGTTCGGATCGGTAAAAAAACATGGCCGCCAGGGGGGGTCTTTTTCCTTATATTTGTATAGTAAAAAAGCGTGTGAACACTCTAGAAGTCACATTTTTTTGTCCAATAATCATGAAACTTGGTCAGAACATTGATTTTATGGATATTTTGTTATGATATCTAGGCCGAGTTCCTTTATGGTTGTGGTCTGTTGAAAAACATGACTTTAAATTGCTTTATAGTGTAACCTTGTGTACACTCAACTATGAAATTACCGATGTACACATTGAATGAAATTCATGCATATTATGATATTCATGATCTCCATGCAGTCATCTGAATATTAATTCTGCCGATAAGATATAAAGTTAAATTGCATTTTTTTTTCGTTCCTTTCTGAAGAGGATTATTATGTTTATGATTGGTTGGGGATGAAGTGCAACAAACATATTTTTGCCATCTTAAAACCCTTTATTAAATATTCTCAAAATTTCAAGTAGTAATATTGATATCACAGAAAATTACTTAGGTGAGAAACAACTGTATATAACTTGAATTCTGTTTGACCTCCAATCATGAATGCATGGCTTGTCAGGAATGCACTCTTATTTCTCCATTGATCCCATTCATCCACCTGCTTATCAGCGACTAATTAATTCTCTATTGACTGTGCCTGAATTGTTAATTTGATGTAACAGGCTTGCAGCTTAAAAGCCCTTAGTCCACGAAATAGGCCCCAGCTGGGAACTCACATCAAAGACCTTCAAACTTATAAGAGTGGAACACAAATTGTTATGGCACACAGCTTATGAATGTTACAGTCAGGTCCGTAGTTTTGGTGTGATTATCAAAGATTCGTGTTTTTAATAAGGTTGATTGTTGTTTTAAATGGAAATATCATTGCAAGGTGAGTCTGAAAATAGTTCCAGTTTGTTTAAAAGCAAGGCCCTGAGGTGGGTTGCAGATTTCTTTTTATTGCTATAGTGAAACATTGTGAACTCTCTATTTTAGTCACATTTTAGTTCAATCTTAATTAAACATGCTGAGGACATATGTTCCTATAATTTCTTGATTTACTTTGAAAATGGCTCCGGTGCTCTGAAGAGCATGGTTTCCAGGGGCGAGCGAATTTCTTCTTGTAAACCTTATGATGATATTTATGTTTCATGAAGTACTTTTATTATTTTGAACTCCACCTTCCCAGAATAGTTTAGTTCCTTTGGGTCTCAGGTGAGCGCCTTAGGGCCCATGGCCCTCTTGTTTTTTTTTAATTTATGGACACAATGGGCATTAGGCATTATTACACATCAAAGTTGATTTTACATGTTTAACATGATTATTAGCTCGTCGTTTTTGGAGAAAACCCGAGGTATTGTCATAGCCGTGTCGTCCGCCGTCCCCGTCATTCTAAAACCTTAACATTTTGTTAAGGTTTAGAACATTGGCTCTCAAATCAAATCGCTTCGGACCTACAAGTTTGAAACTTCATATGTAGATGCACCTTGATGAGTTTTACACGCCACACCCAGTTTTGGGTCACTAGGTCAAAGGTCAAGGTCACTGTGACCTTTTAAAAAAAAAATTCTGACAAGCTTTCATTTATTCAAAACTGCACCCATGGCCAAGCGTGGCACCCGTTATGCGGTGCTCTTGTTAAAGTAAAACTGCTTTATTACAAGATAAATTAACTAACATGTAAATTGAATCTTGCAATCCAATCAATTAATGTGTGCAGTATACAACACTTTACACCAATCTCCTTGACAAACATTAAAGTAAAACTGATTAATTAACATACCAAGTCACTTTAATTGAATAATGTTCGGCAATTAATTAACATACATTGTATATAACACCTTTCACCAGCTCTTACAAACAGACATATTACCCTTGAAATACACTGACCTTAAGTGTGAAAGAGACGTTTATTGTGACAACCGTGTATTCAGATAACTAAAAAAAATACATCATCTCTATGATTTTATACTTATAAACTAAAGGGGGGGGGGATTACACGTGCGAGTTTACCAAAAATTACAAGTTGACCACTGTGCGAGTACTGGTACGCGTTGACCGGAACCCTTTTCTTCTGCATGGCTTTGTGAGCCTTACTCGCGCAGCTGTAGTGCTTTTATGCTTTAAGCTTTTATAAGCACGTACATACAATGACCGTCATTGTCAGTGGCTAGGAGTGGGATTATTGCAACTACCAATGTATCATTTACCGGTAGTTTAGAAAGCACAAAAACACAGTAAATAGACTGTATACCAGCAGCCAAGAGATTTATCTTTTAGAAAATAATTGTGTTTACTGCAGCAAGCATTTTGCAGTTGTGTTCACAGGAATGGTGAGGGGATGGTATATGAATTTGTATTTTGACCAAAATGCCAAAATATACTATCAGTAGTAGTTACAAAAATCTCACTGCCAAAATTTTTATTTTCTGCAAGCCATCAATCCGTAAATACAAGTCACAATAATAAACACTGCAATAAAAAAATAACAATGACTTAAGTCTCATGGACGCCTTCCGTTATCTACAAAGAAATACATTTTAAAAGGCTGTTGCTTAATAGGTGATTTTCAGCTTAAATTGCTATCAATATAAACTTATGGCTTATGTTGAAAGAATGATTGTGGTTTATGGGAAAAAATGGGGAAAAAAATGTTCGTAGCTAGCAAAAGTAAATGATACTAGATTGTGAACACTGCTGAGTGGTGAAGATGTTAGCATATTGATGATATGGTCCTATGCAGAATACGGATTCAGCATCGGGAGAATTTTTTATACAAATTAAAGTATCTGCTTATGGGAATGAAGCTTTTATTTAAACATGATGCTTCTAGATATGATCTAGAAGAAAATTTATTGACGTTAAATTTTGTGTTAAAAGCCCGAAAACTAAGCCCTGCATGAAGAATAGGTCCCAGATCACTTGCACAAATATTGATGAATGCATAGGAGAATCAAACTGATTTTAGAATTAAACTTTTTTTATCAGTCAATATACAGGTGTTCGTCATTTTTCTGTATGACTATTAAACAGCTGATTTAATTCCAACACATGTAGGCTCCAGATTGTTGATAATTATCCAACAACAAACTATATATAGAAAATACGTGTGTTACTGTGTAATCTTAGTGCAGAGAATTGCTGTGTGCAGTAAAAATGTAAAAATCTCTGCTTGATCGACAAGGCCCAGAGGTTTGGTACTTGGTTTGTCACATCATGTTATGCACTCTTTCACGTTTGTTTAAACCCTCCTCCTGGGGTGAAACAGAAAAAAATATATATCAGGCTGTTGCCCAGGTGATTTTAGCACAGCGAGTCCCCGGTGCCTGGACTTTAAAATCCATTTTGCCGAGGCGCTTGAATTATCCAATCATGTTGACGCGACACTTGAAAATTTTACATATATAAAATATGTCACTGTCAAGAGATAAAAGAAATGAATCATTTTTATACATTTGGCATGGCAATCAAAGATAATGATTTTTCTCTCTGTTTCAGAAACTAAATCCAAGATGTGCATTGTGACCACTCTTAGCTAATATAAAAGGTAACACTAAAAAAAAAACAGTCAAATATTTGAGAAAAATTAAATAAATTCTGCTTTTCGAAATAAAAATAATTACAAAAGTTATATAAACAAATATGTGGATCCAGTAACATTTTATTAAATTGACGTAACAAATATAAATTTGTATCTTCATAAAACATCAATTTCAAAGAATTGCTTTCTGCAAGTTAATACTGATGATTAATTTTATCACTCTCTAGATTTCTCATACGAGATCCTGCTTTTGCAGCAATGTCAGCTGATCAAGAAACCCAAGTTGATATTGGAAGTGACAGTGTAAACAAGTCCGTGGTGTTTTTCAAATGGGGGACACAGAACGCTCCTTTCCATTGCCAAACTTGTAACCAGCCTTTTCAAAGTGCCGATTTGTTGAAATGGCACGTATCCAAGCAACACAGCGGTTCAGTCTCAAATGTAAAGAACACATGCTCTGTGTGTAGCTCGAGCTTTCCAACGCCTTGGTCGCTACAGCAACATGAGACAACGCACAGGTTGGTGGAAAAGTGTCAATACTGTGGTGTTGTCTTTGTAAATAAGGCTCGACTTGATGAACATATAAAAGGTCACACAAATTTGATGAAATGTCCCAAGTGTCCGCAGAAATTTTTGTATCAAAACCGGTTAGACTTGCACATGCTTACACATCAGTCAAAATCGAATTTTGAGTGCAAAATTTGTTCTAAGAAATTTGTCCGACAAGAAACGCTTGAGAAGCACTTATTGATCCACAACAAGAAAGATGCCAAGGATAAAAAGAAATTCACCTGTGCAGTATGCTTCAAAGGGTTTCCTACATTGCTTTTACTGAAAGAGCATTCAAAAAATGTACATGGGTATAAGGATGCCAGACGAAAGTGTGAGATTTGCGGAAAGATTGTCCAGTATTCAGGCATGACAAGGCATAAGAAAACCCATTTTGATCAACGAGACTACCAATGCGTTATTTGCGACAGGAAATTTTTCCAAAGTGAACATCTTGTAGCACACCTAACAACACACAGTGATGATAAAAACTTTGTGTGCAGTGTTTGTGGCGAGAGTTTTAAGGGTAAAAGAAGTCTCCAGAGGCATTCCAACATTCATTGGCTCGGGAACTTTGGCTTTGCCAGTGCTCCAACTGTAAACAGCCAGGTTAGCACACCTAGTGCAAATAGTAGTGGCTCCAACTTTCAGTGTATGGTTTGCAAGGATGTGGACTTCGAAGAGGAAAAGCTTTTGATTAAGCATATCAGAGAGCGTCACATCATCAGGCATGTTACCGAGAAGAAAAAAGCCCAGGTCAAAGTCCCTGACTACAAATATCAGTGCATAGTGTGCAAGAAATTGTTGACCGAGAGATCTCTATCGAGGCATATTTTAAGTCATGAACATATTGGGGATAAATTGAATGGAGGAAAAAATGCATATATTTTGCTTGATAAAAATTCTGATGCTACTTTGTATAATTCTAAAGTGCATAATGGTGATGATATGTCCAACGAAGACATGGCAGTGGAAAATTCTGAGGAAAGATATGCAAATTCAGAAGAAATTAATGAGGCATTGATACATAGTTATGGAACACTAGAAAGTAGTAAATCAATGTTAATAGAAGATGGAACATGTAATGGGAAGTATTTTGTTCAAAATGGAACTTTGTGTAAAGGAACTAGTTTGGGAGCGTCACAGAATTTTGAAAATGGTCTTACAGCAGCACCTGTAAATTCTGAAATCAAGCATTGTGTTGAAGATTCTGATATTGGACATTGTGGTAATGAGGGAAACCTGTATGAAACGATTCCAACTATTATTCAGGGTAATAAAGATGCCAGTCAAGTTTATATAATGTCCAATTATGATGATATGTCCAATGGAGACATGGCACTGGAAAATGCTGAGGAACGTTGTGCAAATTCAGGAGAAAACAATGAGGCATCGGTCAACAATTTCGGAACACTAGAAAACAGTAAATCAATGTTCATTGAAGAGGTATCAAGTTATGGGATTGACTTTAGTGAAAATGAAAGTTTGTGTAAAGGAACTAGTTTGGAAGCATCACAGATTTCTGATAATGGTACAGCAGCAGTTGCAAATCTTGAAATCAAAGATTGCGTTGAAGAGCCTGAAGTTGAACAGTGTGGTAATCATGGAAACCTGCATGAAACAATGCCGATTAATGTTCAGGTTAATGAAGATGATTGTCAAGTAATTATTATGGCCAATGATCTTTCATGGTTTTAATTGACTTTTTAGCATTTAACTGGATTGTAAAATAATTGCAAAGCATTTCATTTATAGTTGCTTTATACAAAAATAAGTCTACTGTGATATGAGCTGCAGTAAATGAATATATGATTAGTACAGTACTATCTGAAGGTGTTAGAAGACCTTCGACTCTGATTTAAAGTTCTTTTTTTATCGTTAAATTCGTGATTTTTAAATTACGGACTCAAAATCTTATTGTATTTCCTGATCATAGACTTTAGACAGTACAAATTTGATACTTGAAGAAAAAGATCACTTCAACTATAAGAACAATACATCAATAATGTTCAATAATGTTGGAAAATGCGTTTTCATTGATAATATTAATAGTATAATGATAAACAAGACATAAATATTAATCACACTTTCAATGATGTGAAGGAATGTATAAACAAACATTGACTGTGAACTGTTAACATTGAATTGACTTGTGATGTTTAAGAGGTGGAGGAACATATGTATTTAACTATATATTTATGCCCCATTACCATTGGTAATGGGGGCTATATAGGAGTCACTTTGTCGGTCGGTCAGTCTGTCTGTCTGTCCCGAATTTTCATCCGATCTTCACCAAACTTGGTCACAAGTTGTATCTAGATGATGTATAGGTCAAGTTTAAATATGGGTAATGCTGTGTCAAAAACTAGGTCACAGGGTCTCTTAGTTTGTTTTAAACCGAAAGTTTGTCCCGACCATTACTATGTCATTTATCGTTAGATTTTAAAATAACTTGGTACATTTGTTCACCATCATGGGACGGTGTGTAGTGTGACAAAAGTACGTCAACTTCTCAAAGATCAAGGTCACACTTGGAGTTCAAAGGTCAAATGCATGTCCGGGCCATAACTTTATCATTTATTGTGAGATTTAAAAATCATGTGGCAAATTTGTTCACCATCATTGGACGGTGTATCGCGCGAAAGAATTTCGTCGATATCTCCAAGGTCAAGGTCACACTTTGTGTTCAAAGAAAGGTCAAATGCATGTCTGGGCCATAACTTTATTATTTATTGTGAGATTTTAAAATCATTTGGAAAATTTGTTCACCATCATTGCACAGTATGTCACGCAAGAGAATTACGTCGATATCTCCAAGGTCAAGGTCACACTTTGAGTTCAAAGATCAAAAATGGCCATAAATGAGCTTGTCCGGGCAATAACTATGTCATTCATTGTGAGATTTTAAAATCATTTGGCACATTTGCTCACCATCATTGGACAGTGTGTCGCGCGAAAGAATTACGTTGATATCTCCAAGGTCAAGGTCACACTTTAAGTTCAAAAGTCAAAAATGGCCATAAATGAGCTTGTCCAGGCCATAACTATGTTGTTCATTTTGAGACTTTAAAATCATTTGGCAGATTTTTTTCAGCATCATTGGCCGGTGTGTTGCTCGAAAGAATTACGTTGATATCACCAAGGTCAAGGTCAAACTTTGAGCTCAAAGGTCAAAAATGGCCATAAATGAGCTTGTCAGGGCCATAGTTATGTCATTCATTGTGAGATTTTAAAATCATTTGGCACATTTGTTCACCATTATTGGATGGTGTGTCGCGTGAAAGAATTACGTCGATATCTCTAAGGTAAAGGTCACAATGTGAGTTCAAAGGTCAAAAATTGCCGTAAATGATCTTGTCCGGGCCATAAATATGTCATTCATTGTGAGATTTTAAAATTACATGGTACATTTGTTCACAATCATTGGACAATGCGTCATGCGAAAAAATTACATCGATATCTTCAAGGTCAAGGTCGCACTTGGAGTTCAAAATTGAAAAATGGCCTTAAATGAGCTTGTCCGGGCCATAACTATGTCATTCATTGTGAGATTTTAAAATGACTCTGTACATTAATTTCGTTCACAGTTATTGGACAGCGTGTCATGCGAAAGAATTCAAGAGTTCAAAGGTCAAAATGGCCATAAATAATAATGACATAATAGTTCTTAAAAATCACCATTTAGATTCTCTTGTTTTGTGAAGACAGCTTGCAAAATAGTCTGTGTCAATGCGGCATGTGGGGGTATACGTCACGTCTGTGCTAAAATGTTGTTAACATATTTTGTCTTATAATGATTTAAAGTATAATCCAAACAATTTATCAGTTTTTCATTTCCGGTTATTATTATCGCCACGCTTTTTAAAAAGCGTGGGGATATTGTGGTTATCTCTGCCGTCCGTCTGTCCGTCCTGGCCACTATCTCCTCCTACACTATAAGCACTAGAACCTTGAAACTTACACACATGGTAGCTATGAGCATATGTGCGACCCTGCACTATTTGGAATTTTGATCTGACCCCTAGGTCAAAAGTTATGGGGGTTGGGGCGGGGCCGGGTCAGAGATTTTCATTCTTTTTTTTAAGGTTATTTTACCATAATTTCTTCATTTCTACACGGATTGGATTCAAGTTGATACCGAACCTCTCTTATGACAATACGGTCAATCTCAACTATGCATGGCCCCATTACCAACCCTGGGGGGCTCCGCTCACATAGGCCATGCCCACCCAAAATTGCAGTTTTACTATAATTTCTTCATTTCTACACCGATTAACTTCAAATTGATACTGAACCGTTCTTATGACAATGCGGTCAATCTCAGCTATGCATGGCCCCATTACCATCCCTGGGGCACCCCGCCCACATAGCCTTGTCCACCCAAAATTGCCTTTTACCATAATTTCTTCATTTCTACACCGATTTACTTCAAATTGGTACTGAACCTCTCTTATGACAATACGGTCAATCTCAACTATGTATGGCCCCATTACCAACCCTGGGGCACCCGCCCACATAGGCCACGCCCATCCAAAATTGCCTTTTACTATAATTTCTTCATTTCTACAATTTACTTCTAATTGATACTGAACTTCTCTTATGACAATACGATCAATCTCAACTATGCATGGCCCCATTACCAACCCTGGGGCGCCCCTGGGTCAAACATGTGGCGTGGGGATACACGTCGGCGGCTGCCGCGCCATTTCTAGTTACGTATTTATTTGATATAGTTGGAGTGTGTGTTTTGTTTGTTGGTTTGTATTGCTTAACTTAAAAATCTTTATTTGTATGAAAGTTCTCATTACAATTGCAACAAGACCTGTGTTTGTGAAATGCAATGCCCCCTATTGCAATTTGAAGCCGCATAGCAGCTACATGTATTTTGGAGAATTTAAGAGTTCAAGGCCTATAACTTTGCCAAATATCAATGAACAGGACCTAAACTCTGACACACCATCTGTATGTCATGTGAATAGACCCACACACACAAGATCAGCATAATATCTGAAAGTGTTTTGAAAACAAGAGGGCCAAGATGGCCCTAGTTCGCTCACCTTTTTGAACTCAACCAACATATCATGAAGACAAACATTTTGACAAAGCTACATGAAGATTGGGCAAGAAATGTGACTTACAGTGTTTACAAGGTTTTTCTTTTTTTGATCTAGTGACCTAGTTTTTGACCCAGCATGACCCAGTTTCCAACTCGATCGAGATATCATTGGGACAAATATTCTGACCAAGTTTCATGAAGATCAGACAAGAAATGTGGCCTCGAGTGTTTACAAACCAAATGTGAACGACGGACGGACATACGACCGTCAAAGACCGGTCACAAAAGCTCACCTGATTGCTCAGGTGAGCTTAAATATCAATAAAATGGTTATTATAGAAAACAATTCCAAGCCCAAGCCCCATAACTTTTCCTAAAGTTAATGGACTAGAACGAAAATCACACTTCATCTGTAAGTCATGTAGGTATACTCAGACACCAAAAAAGAGATAATAACTGAAAGCATTTGAAGCGGTTATTATAGAAAATATTTTAAGTCCAAGACTCATAACTCTGTCAAAAATCAATGGACCCACAATGAAACTCACACCTTCTATATGTAATGTAGGCAGACTCATATACCAAATATCAGGTCAGAATCTTGGAAGTGTTCTAGAAAAAAGTCTGGAAAATAGAATGCTGGATGGAGGTACAGACTCTGACTGCTACATGTATGTGCCATCTTACCCAGGCATACAAATATTGTCAAACCATGTAGGACTTGAATTACGTTTGGGGTTATCATTTTTATTGGTGGATACAAACTTGTTTTCGTGTTAAAGGTTGCCTGTATACTTTAATATATATGCACAATAAATATGTATTTGTTTAAAATGTTTTTGATCTGTACAAGAATAAAACCAAGGAAAGAACTCCAAAAACAATATTACAGTTCTTGTTCTGCTATCTGGTTAGTGCATTGGTTGGTGCATGCGCCTGTCACCTAGGTGACCCAGGCAAAATCCCCCTTCCCAGAAGCATTTGACTTTGGATTTTGGTCACTATACCGGAAAGGTTGGGTTTCCTCTGGGTACTCAGGCTTTCTGCCACAACACCACACCAAACTATAACATTTTTCATCTACAATGCATAGTTTAGAAGCAAGTTTATAAGATAGAAATGCTAGTACACACTGCAGGTCCACACATAATGCAGCCTCATGTGCAGAAGGACCTCATAAACTTCAAACACACACACACATAGTTATAGTTTTTGGGCTTTGCACTTCACTACTTTGTTCTCTGTAAACACACACACACATAGTTATAGTTTTTGGGCTTTGCACTTCACTACTTTGTTCTCTGTAAACACACACACACATAGTTATAGTTTTTGGGCTTTGCACTTCACTTCTTTGTTCTCTGTAAACACACACACACATAGTTATAGTTTTTGGGCTTTGCACTTCACTACTTTGTTCTCTGTAAACACACACACACATAGTTAGTTTTTGGGCTTTGCACTTCACTACTTTGTTCTCTGTAAACACACACACACATAGTTATAGTTTTTGGGCTTTGCACTTCACTACTTTGTTCTCTGTAGATTTAAGTTTCATCTGACTATTTTTCAATCTTTTAAATCCCCCCCCCCTCAGTCATTCAAAAAGCATAGTGGACTTCAGAGAATGCTGGTTCTGACGGTGTTTAAAAGCTAGAAATCTGACTGTTGGGTCGAAACTCACTTGAGCTTAATTTGGTTATAAATTGTGCCATAAAAGTATTGCTCCCAACTGTCTGCATTGTACATGTATTATGGCATTACCTAAACTGTCATGCTGGGAATAGGGATGCTTAGTGAGACTGCGCGTACCAACCACAGACATCCATCAATAACCCAACATGTGTGTTATGCAGATTTCGAGGTCCTTCCGCACCTTTGACTGCATTTTGTGAGGACCTGGAGTGTGTCCAAATACTCCCATCTTACTAAAGTACAAAAATTTCAAAATCAGGAAATTAAAAAAAATACAATGTCTAGCTATTAAACGTTTTATTAATAATTTTATAATAATAATAATCTCTTTATTTTCTGAAGGTAGCTCGTTAAGACAACACATTGATACAAAGTCACGCAAACAGTTTAACAATGGCAATCTTAGTTTTAATGAGGCCTTCAAACAACTATGGTATGTAAATGCATTTCTGCATTATCATGCGAACATGTAGACTTTGACGGACATAAAGAGTACAGTAGCTGTGTTATAGAAGTGTTATAAAAAGCAACTCTTTTACATGACTTCTCTTATATTATTAATTTCTCTTTCAATATTGAAATGGTCTCAAGGAACAATTATTTATTTACAGAAAGTATTTAAGAATATTAATTTTATTGTTGATTACATTTTCCCATATGCACACAGTCTCACGCAGGCATGCACACTCACACACACATACATGAACACATACTATATAAACACATACAATTTAAATTTTGGTGTTTTTCATCTACTGCATGAATGGAAGACGGAGTACCTAAAGAAAGTCCAACCAGTCAGGTATAGAGGATTGGTGAACAATAGAACAATACAAGAACTAATTTCAAGGTTTTTATTTCCATTGACAGACTGATTGCTGATTATAAAATACACCTATAACAACCACAACATCTTTATCAATTAAATACATAACAAGAAGGAACAGTTTAATGTGAATTGAAAGCACCATGATCATTTTGTTCAGCCAAGGGAATTAATTAATGGTCTGATCCTGTAACATAATTAATTATCCAATGGAAGTAATGCAATTGCATGTACCATCATCACCATCATTATGTGCTTTAAATGTAAGAACAAGTAGAAAACAAAATGTCATCATTTAATTAAGAAAAACTACTTATAACAATATTGTTTTATGAAAAATAAATAACATCTATAAATCAATAAAAAAAAATTGTCTGGTTGAATTAACAATGCAAATAGTTAGTGCTAAATTATCACATTAATGTCTTTGATTGATTCTTTTCTCAAAAAAAAGTTATAATAATACAACAATTCTTAAATTTCTTCAGGTTTCAGTTACAATATTTAAGCTGACCTCATGACGTCTAATTAGCAGCAATTGTTTGCAGTTTTTACAAATCAAAGGCCTTAGTGAAAAATTACCTGTGTATAAGTTATGGAATTCAATATAGACACATAAAGCAGATAAAATAGTTCTCAGCTCAGCTTGCAGAATACAAATATAGCAAAGGAACAAAAGAATAAAAGTCTGTTGCAAGGCAAATGATTGTTACTAAACACAATATCAAAAGCAATCGCAAAATTTAAATTGTCACTCACAATAAAACAAATAAATGAAAGAACTAAAATATACCTGAGCATAAAAATATATTTAAAACAGAAACGTCCATGATAATAAAACATAAAGAAAATTAAGCCTTTTGCATTGTATAAATAAAATGAAAAACATGTTTTTGGCAAACAGCACATACAGTTGATTACAGTAAGCCAACTGTAGTGAGAAGAGAATATGATAATTATGCAATATTGTAGCAATTTGGTGAGTAATTATCTGTAGAAACTATTTAGAAAAGGCATTTGAAAATTATATTACGTGATGAGTCACGGACACAGATGCTGCCTTTTCACACATGTGGAGAGAGGAGAAAAGAACACATTCATATTGTTGAACTTTCTTAGCTTATTAACTGTTTTATGCTTCATTTTTTTTATTTGTATTTTTTTTTCACAGTCTTTAACACACCATTGCACAGCACATGTACATATTTGCTAGAATAACAACTAAAATATGTTATAGAAATCTCGATATCTGACCACAGTATTTTCTCTAAAAAGGAAACAAAAGGGTTAAAAAATAAAAGATAAATAGCAAACAAGGTGTATTCAGTTTTCAAAATATACAATGGAATGCTTTTAAAATATAAGCTATCTACATGTATGCAGGGACATTATCAATTGAATATAAGATTCTATTTACCCATAAGTCATCAAACAAAATGAATTATGTGCCTCAACAATTACTAGAAATATTATTCATATGAAACAGCGGTAATAAAATATCCTATTTTGTGTACCAGAAATTTAATTTTCATATTGTAAACATTTTGTTAAGAAAAAAATTGAAACAAATTCATACTAATTCACGGTACAAAGAGTTACCTTAACATATGCAATCTTAAACATTTCATCATAAAATGAACTTAAAAAAAGAAACTAACTATTTGCAAATCCTGTATCGAACACCAATTTCGCATTTAAAGAGTTACAAAAACACCTAAAGGTCATTCAATAACATGTTCATTAAAAAAAAATGAGAATTCTTTTGTAGCACACTACCAGTAAACATGGAAAGGACACAAAACAAAAATGATTTAAATTAATAAAACAATATGTTTTATCACAAAACAGTTCTTAAACACACAAAAATATTGCACATTGACCCTTATGCAGATCAAAAACAACAAATATACAAAATGAGATTTAAAAACAGAGCAAGTTTGCATATTTTCTCACAATGGAGACATTTGAAGTACCGGTATTTAGTGGATAACATCACTAATACAAGCTTTACTGATTAAGGTGCAAACGGCAAAGTATTTTACAATATACAAACAGCGAGGAGCCTCACAAAGGTCTTACAGTATATAACAAGTTTTCATTACATAAAAGTATACAAACTATAGCTATGGCCCTTTTCACTGTTCACTTGTGTAATTTAATTGCTAAATAACTTATTTATAAAACAGTACTACAATTTTGAATGCAATAAAGTATATTGTATATTTCTCACAATTATAGTTTGCGTAATGTTATCCTCCAATCAAAAGTGGTTCAAGTATTAAAATATTCTTGAACAAGTAACACAGTTAACGAAAGTTCTCTTAAAAATTGCTAATGTTGATGTATTTTTTTGTTGCTTTTGTGATTTCTTAAGATATGTAAGCCTTTATAAATTCTCAAAACATTAAACAAATCAATCGACACAATCTCCTGCTGCTAATTACAGAAACCAATTGGCAATTTGTCTTCAATTACATAAATGCTTTTACTAAATATTTCCAAGAAGAGAGATTGATTCACTTTTCATTTCAGGACAACAAAATCAGAAAAGGTCTACATGTATTTGTCGATCCTAAAAAAAATATTAAATAAAACACCAAATCAGATCATACCTTCCAAAACCAACATTTAAACCAATATATCTGTACTGGTTTATACATACAACATTTATGCAATTAGATGTAGAAGTTAAAGTAGTCAGAAGGGAAATTGTCAGATACATGGTCTCAAACAAATGGAATCTTATCAGACATTTGGTATATCTGTCAGACACAAGACTGTTACAGTGAACTTCAACTTCTCTAATCTTTCTGCCTAAAAGGTTTTGCAGTTTCTGAGAAATGTTCAATGTACAATTTAATTGAAAACTAGTGTAAGGTCCTATTCAATTAAATAAGAACCTCTGTCTGTCCAATTTTATATGTAAGCCATGCCACATAAAAACATTATTATAATCACTAATTAAAAAAAATATACAACCATTTACATTTAATTAACATGACTGTTAAGATGTGTTCATACGTTTTTGATGTTTAATTCAACAATTAAATAAATATCACATAGCAATACTACCTATCACAAAATGGGAGAATGTGTATGTCCGTTTACTTACTTATACATGGAATTAACTTGTATGAACATGTTCCTATGTGTCTGTCATATATATAATTATTATTTATCACATACAATTATATCCCTTAATTAGAACTGGGGTTCAAATTGTTTACAACAATACATAAGATAAAAATGACAATCAATTCATACCTTGAGTCTGATCATAATGCAAGATGTTTTAAATCACAAAATGAGAATACATCAAGAGACTATGTACATCTATATAATGCAATACAAATCATTTGTGTACAAATGTATAAAATGCAAAATACTAGCTGTCAGTAAAATAATGTCTCCAAAAATATACAAATACTCCTAAGCATAATAACAAATACCGTCATATACTAGTGCTAACACTGATTTTAAATCATGTGTGACAATTGTAAATGGAGACTAGTGTGTGATAATAAATAATGGTTTCTGCAGTAAATACTACCATAAGATCTGACACATATCTTTTAATTTATAATAAATTAAACAGATAGAAATCATTTGAAATCTACCATTGAGTACACCAAACATATGTACTGATTCTCATAATATTGGTACATACTTCATAATTTTCAAATATGCTTCCCATTGTTGATCACTTGAGTGTTATTCAATATAGATATAAACCATGTAAAACAAGAGCTGTGTTGTGAAACACAATGCCCCCTACTGTGCTTTGAAGCCGCACTGCAGCTATTTTGGAAACAAGGTTATATTTTGAATGTAAAGGTTAAAGTGACCTTTGACCTAGTGACCTCAAACCATGTTTGATTGTAGATCTCAATGAGCTGCATGCACATGTACAGTTTAAATTACATAGACCCAAGAGTTTTCATTTTATGAGCAAGGTTAAAGTTTTGGGACAGACAGACACACACATACAATGACAAACAGACAGGCCAAAATCAATATACCCCGATCATTCGATCTGGGGGCATAACAACTGAATTTTCATTACTTGCATGAGTTCTAGCATTTGCAACCCAAAATTGAGTAAATCAGTGAATTAAATTTTTAACAATGATTATGTTTACCATGAACCTACTCAGTTAAACAATTTTAGAAAAGATCTGAATGATTTTTCCTGTATTTCTTGTCAGTAAATAGCTTTATTAATCATACCAGGAAATGTTTATTTAATAATGTTTAAGTTTTTAATGCATATTGCAAAAACGAACAAAATTGCAAAATCATTATTTAGAACAAATTTTTACATTGAAACCTAAATATGCATACTCCGTTTCGATATCAACATAGTAATAATTAAAATTAAATGGACATTTGCATTGGATGTAAGTTGTCATAAGGTACTTCAACTGCACTTGAAATAATGCCATAAACTTGGTTTTTATGTAAAACATTTGTGTAACTATGTATTTACATAGTGGTTACAATATATGCAATTGACAAATTTGATGTAAGTAATATTATAATAAGGTGAAATGACTGGAAATCAAACGCCATCAAGTGGAGGTCTCCATTGCTGCAGCATGGCATCGAATGCACTCTGCCAGACTGCTTGAGCTTGCCTTACACAGAAACTTCATCTTGTAGAAATCGCGAATATTACACCTTGCCCCATGCTGAATCCTTCTCGCAAAATCGTGAATCAATTCTGCACGCTCCTTTTCCAACCACATTGCGAGTTTCGGTTCCAAGTTACTATGGCGCTCGTCCTGAAATTCTGCGTCGTTTTCGCCTGGACCCCACAGTAGGTATTCTGTATAACTCCGAACGATTGGCAAGCATTCGATGACACCGGATTCAAGCATTTCCATGATTTTCTGAATTCCTGTGTAGATGAAAATCGCAGAATCATCTAACACTGCTGCTGCGTCACACTTTGTGCACATGTCGTGGAGGAACTGTTCTAAAAATAGACACACCCTGTCGATCTGCTGATCTTCAGATGCACGCACTTGTGGCAGGAAAGAAACTGTTTCACCGAGACAGTACGGGTTTGAGATTAAATACAAATCGTGAAAATCTGCTTCGGAAAGCGAATGACCCTGTTCGAGACAGTGTGATATTGCACTAAGTAACTGAAGCACAAAGAACAAGACCTTCGCTAGGAATCCTTTCTGATTGTCACAAACGGTTTCTAGAGCATTCATATGATGTGCCAAACTTTCAGTGATGTCAAATAGTCCTACAACAATGTAGCATTGCGAGGAGTTAGCGTTGGTCTGGTTTAGGCAGGTTTCCAGTATCTGACTGGTTTTTATGAATTCATCTGTTAGGTAGGAAAATGGGACAGAGTCTGTGAAGATGCTGGTGGGTTTCAGAAGACTCGGGTGATTGGCTGAGGTGATCTCAGGTCTTGAATGCAGCAGCTGAAATGGACCAATCAGATCTTACATGTATGTTACTAAACATAATCCATGTTTTGTGATGGGATGGGCGTAATATTCAAAAGGTAGTATTTATAGTACCAGTATGTTATCATAATCAAAGCTTTTATTTTTCTTCGTCATTATTTTCTTATTCATGTAATGTTTCCAATTTTTAACGTGATTCATTTATAAAAATATTTGTCCTGGTTTCATTTAGACAAGTAAATGATGCAAATGGTAAAATGTTGACAATAATATGTCTATTAACTAAAACTTCTCTATTTTCCGGTACATTGTCAAGATGTTCCTTATACCTGCCTTCAATCGATTCATGGCATGCAATTATATTTTATAAGATAAAGGCCTAGTTAATCAAATCACTTACATGAGAGATTCAGATAATGCCACATCCTTATTAGTAAGTCACACAAAATATTCCTAATAAACAAAAAAATTAATTTTAATACAAACAATGTTCACATCTGAAGGGAGTAAATCCCAAGAAAGTCAAAAAGAACTATACCATTTTATAATAAGACTGTTTAAAGCCAACTTTCTAAAATTGTCTTACCATAACTTGGCATGGTGACAACGTATTTCTCAGCTTGGCATTGTAGATAACACACTTTTCTGATGTATGCACTGGTTTCCCATAGATGTCAAAATCATGCCACTTTAAGGTACCGACTGATCCCAGATTAAGATTCTCCTTCGTGAAACACTTCTCATGCTGTGTGTAGATCTCCTTTATTGTGGTAAGGTTCATTGACGTCAGCTTGCTCATCATTTCCCGCAGTTGTTCCTCGTTTAAAATGACCGCCACGCCTGGGCGATTCATGGCCACGTACTGCTCAAACCCAGAACCGATTTGCCGCGGACGACGCCTCGGAATCGGTCGAGGTCGAGATAAACTGCCATTAGCAGACGACTGTTCCGAATCAGAAGAAAAAGAGTCTTTTTGTTTCAGAGAAGAGGCCTGATTCACATCACTGATGCCATAAAACTCTGAATGATGGTCGTCACTTTTGCTATCTCTTTCATCGTTATTGTTAGACCCCAGTTTACCATAACCGTTTGTAATTTCTTCGTAAATGGGTTGACTGGCTAGCAGAGCCCTTCTTTCTGGACTTAAATTATCATCAGTACCGTGATTTCCACTGTACCCATCTTCTGTTACATCATTGGTAGATTTGGTCATGCGATTTGCGTTGGCCATATTGGTTACAGTGGTGATGAAACTGGTTGTCATGGAGCCCAGACTGATAGTAGATTCTGCCATTTTGTTGCCTGTTTCGTTGTTTGAGTTCTGATGAAGCTGGTGTGAACGGACTGGTTCTAGATAACCCTGAAAAGCAGTCAAGAATTTAAGCTGGAGGGAATATGATTTGACTGTTGGAAAAAGATCGTGTTTATCATTCAAGACTTACCTCACTGAAAATTGCATTAAAATAATATCAAATATAAAATAGCCACACTTTGGGTTCCCACTTTTAACAATACTTGCTTGTGTTTACTAATCTTTGGTATGTCACATTGATATACATAGCATGATCAAACAAGACTATTGCCAAGCAATATACATGTATGTCCCCTACCGGCTCCACCATTGTCAGAAATTCCACAATTGTTGGATTTTTATTATATATTTGTTGCCATAGAAACCAGAATTTTCGACATAGGAACAAAATGAAATGACGTGCATAATGTCCATATTGCCATCTATCCATGTTTCAAGTTTCATGAAAAAATATGAAGAACTTTTAAAGTTATCGCAGGATCCAGAAAAACACCATTTTCAGCAGTATTTCTAGTCTATTTGTTGCCATAGCAACCATAATTTTTGACATAGGAACAAAATGAAATGACGTGCATAATGTCCATATTGCCATGTATCCATGTTTCAAGTTTCATGAAAAAATATGAAGAACTTTTAAAGTTATCGCAGGATCCAGGAAAGTGTGACAGATAGACAGACTGACAGACAGACTGACAGACAGACAGACACACAGACAGACACACAGAGCGCAAACCATAAGTCCCCTCCGGTGAAACCCGTAGGGGACAATAAATGTTTTCAATATAAAACCCTATAACCAAAGTGAGAAAACGTATTTTCACACCAAAGAAAAGGATAATTATAAAATTTTGAGAAGGGGAAAAGCTTGCATTCTATGGCATTAATCTACACTGGCATGCTAAACATGTCAATCCATAAAAGTTTTTCAAAAAATCATTACCTCACTTCCCGTCATAGAAGGTGGCCGCAGACCCAAAACTAGATTGCCCTCAACGACTGGATCATAGAAATTTCGCTTGACATCACCCACCGGTGGGGACGGTGCCTCTGTCTTGATGAATTCATACATGTTCTCAAGGGAACCATGGGGTGAAAGGTCGCGATTGTCTCCCGCAGAGGTCGAACCGGAGGAGGTGGAGCCACCTGTGTTTGAGGCAAAAAGGTAAAGTTCAAATAAGATAAGTAGATATATATAGAGAGCAGTGATAGGTTTAGATTGTCTCCTGATGGGGGCAAACCGAAGCAGATGGAGTAACCTGATTAGGAGACCAGAGGTTAAGATCAAAGAATAATCAGAACTAGAGCTTTGTCACAGACGTGACGTATACCCCCACGTGCCGCATTGACACAGACTATTTTGCATGCTGTCTTCACAAAACAAGAGAATGTAATTTATGGCAATTTTTAACAATTGTTTTCTTACATTATTATTATTATTATAATTATTATTTACAGCCATGACCTTGGATATATCATGTAATTCTTTCGCGCAACACACCGTCCAATGATGGTGAACAAATGTGCCAAATGATTTTAAAATCCCACAATGAAAGACATAGTAATGGTCCGACAAGCTCATTTATGGCCATTTTTGACCTTTGAACTCAAAGTGTGACCTTGGAGATATTGACGTAATTCTTTCGCGCGACACACCGTCCAATGATGAACAAATGTGCCAAATGATTTTTTAATATCACAATGAACAACATTGTTATGGCCCAGACAAGCTCATTTACAGTACAGCCAACGCGGAACAAACATATTCTGCGGCTACGCCACGGCCAGATTATTAGTACGCGGTGGCCGAATCGTGTGTTCATCAGGCATAACGCCGTGGCACTCGGCATCGATCCGCGCAACGACGCCGAGTCTGTATTAACCTCACGTACTTTCGCGGAGTAAATCCGCCGCATACGTACGCGGCCGATCGAGTGCAAAGATAATCACCTACATGTACATATGTGTAGCGTAGAAACCAAGATTTACGCTAGTTTCATAATGATTATTTTCACGTTTAAATAAGCGATATGACACGTAATGCACTTTAACAAATTATCGTTGAATTAATTACGCACAACTGTAAATGTTTCATTCAATTCTCAAATTATCATTATTAAATTTGTAATCCGAAACACACTTCCGAATTGTAATGCTAACGCGACCTTTGGCAAATTCTAGCGTCAAATACACATTGCTAAAATATCCTTTGTCTCATAAAAAGCGCGCAAAAAATTATGCACACATGTAGAACGTCAGTTGGAAAGTGAGGGTGTATTTTGTGTTGAACATCACGTCAGGCGTTAATCGCGTGTTCAGTGGAAAAAAAAACTGCCCCGATTAGACGTTATTTCATCATCCTTTAAATAGTAACAAATGCTAAAATGTATTTGATACTTAAAAAATATGGAGAATGTTTGTGTATCGTAAATATTTACCAGCATTTGCTTTGAAACTGGAATATACGGGATTATTGGGTAATTAGTAGCGATATTAACTGTATAATATGAACAAAATGAAACGAGTTTATATACGCATATTCAAACAATAGTTATAATAAGCTGATAATTAACAAAGCAACAAATACGTCTTCACCGTCTTGATTATTGATGTGGCTTCAAACTGCTAATTGTCTCAGCTTAAACATAATAGCAAAAACAGCATGCAATTAATTTATAAATCCACCATATGCTGGAGCCTTGACCACTTGTATGTGTGAAAACATAATTACGTGACCTTGTTTATGTGTGAAATACATACACTACGGGCGGGAAACAAACTTAATTAGCCAGACACATAGTTAATGCTTACATGTATATGCTAATACAATCCGTGCACATTAAATTTATTATGATTTTAAATATTATTTTAATTGTTCTTTTAAAATTTGTTAACTACATGTAACTAATAATTTTAAAAAGATTTTTTTTTTTATCATGCGCATTGACTCGGCATCATGTCGCAAATCGCGGCATGTCTCGGCGGACAGATTCGAAGCTTCGCTGCGAAATGTGACTTGCCGCCGCATACTGACGCGGCTTCAACGACTGACGCGGCATCGACTCGTTTCGCCTTGCCGCCGCGGATCGCGAAATACGTTTGTTCCGCGCTGGCTGTACTGTATGGCCAGTTTTGACCTTTGAACTTTAAGTGTGACCTTGACCTTGGAGATATCGATGTAATTCTTTCGCGCAACACACTGTCCAATTATGGTGAAAATATGTGCCAAATGATTTTAAAATCTTACAATGAATGACATAGTTATGGCCCGGACAAGCTTATTTATGATCGTTGAACTCAAAGTGTGACCTTGTCCTTGGAGATATCGATGTAATTCTTTCGTGCTACACACTGTCCACTGATGGTGAACAAATTTGCCAAAAGGTTTTAAAATCTCACAATTAGTTACAAAGTTATGACCCGGGAAAGCATTTGACCTTTGAACTCCAAGTGTGACCTTGACCTTGGAGATATCAACATACTTTTTTCATACGACACACCGTCCCATGATGGTGAACAAATGTACCAAGTCATTTTAAAATCTAACGATAAATGACATAGTTATGGTGCTGACAAACTTTCGGTTTAAAACACACTAAGTGACCCCGTGACCTAGTTTTTGACCTGGCATGACCCATATTCAAACTTGACCTAGACATCATCTTAATACAACTTGTGACCAAGTTTGGTGAAGGTCGGATGAAATTTCGGGACAGACCGACAAAGTGACTCCTATATAGCCCCCATTACCAGTAATGGGGGTATAATAACAGATTTTTCTAGAGAACTGAGGGGTAAAAGGTTGCGAACATTCCCCATGAGAAATAATCTGAGGTGGTGCAGCCTTTGTGTGGGAGAGGAAAGGTCATGGTTTCAGTGCTGGATTTCAAAACTAAATTATTTATGACATAAATGTATCATGTATAATGTAAGTTTGAAACCTTGGACCACCCATGGAAGCAAAATATGATGATTTAACACCTTCATGCCATGGGAGACAAGGTGGCAAAGTTCATAGCTCATATTAAGTAGGGATGGCAACGAATACCGATTTTGGTATTCGAATATTCGGTCATCCTTCCGAACGAATATTCGGATATTCGGTCAACATCTGTTGGAAAAAGTCAACTTTGTTTACCGTACCATTACTCCAAGAATTCTACTTTTGTTTTTACCGGAAGTGCACCGGAAGTGACTAAATATTGACACAGCATTGCCGTCGATAATTCGAAGCTGATTTTGTTGATTACTTTTTATTGTTAAAATTAAATGACAAAAACTGTTTTTAAACTATTAATATTGTACATCAAAATAGAACGAGAAACATAATACTAGTATTACATGACGACAAAATAATTACATGACAAAACAGAACTTAAACGAATTATGTACATAGCCACAACACACTTTGAACCTGTTTAACAGACTAAACAGTCAGTCTTTTAAAGTTGCCACGTTTAAAAGTCACTTGGATCGGCGACTTCTTATCGGATGATGTCGTGAAATACTTCCAAGCAGCGGAAGGCGTAGGTGGCATTTTGCTTGGACAGAGATTTACGTTATGCGTGTAGCAATTATAATATTTTCAATTAAATGAGGGCGAACTACCAAAAACATTTCTTTAAGTAAAATACCTGATTAAATATTGAGTAATTAATTAAAGTTTGGACCATACGATACGCAAATACTCGTTAGAGGTTGATTAAATTATTTTCTAAAAGCTTTTTTGATTGGACAACGTGATTATAACCATACGATCTCTTTGTTTTTCACACCAAGTCGGCACTTCCTTCACTCATTAAATCTAGGATCATTTTAAATGTAATTCGAGTTATTAGATCAAAACGGGTCGGTGGTTTAATTGCCATACGGTTTTATTCGTTTTTTACACCAAGTTGGCTTTACCTTTACTCATTTAATCTTTAATAATTTTAAATGTAATTCGAGTCATTGGATCAAGTGCAGGTCGGTGTTTTGATTGCCAACGCGATTTGCACCTATCATAATTTTGACACAAAGTGTCTGTCTTTGTAAGGCAATTAGCGGGATTTATGACCGGTATACTGTCATCGCCATAGCGACGCATTATCGCGCGTAGCAGGAATAAACATTATGACACGAGGAACAACTTTTTTTAACAATGTTTGAAGCAAATTTCACGAATACAAAGTCTTTGAAATTACTCGATTTTTTTTTCTTCCGAATATTCGATTCGGAAAACTGTATCCGAATATTCGGTCCGGGACCGAATATTCGGATATTCGGATATTCGTTGACATCCCTAATATTAAGAGATTCAGGAACAGAATACATCTCTCGAGGGAAATGTGGGTAGAATGATCGCATTCTTTGCCTGCACAGGTAAAACCAGAAGACCTAAAAAACTAAGAAACAAAAAACTAAAATTATGAGATAAAAACGATGGTAGCTTGTAAGAGGGTAGAGTTTAAAATTTTAATATTCAAATGTGATATTAGAACTGATACTGACATTAACCCATTTATGCCTAGCGTCTAAAACAAGAGCTGTCAGAGGACAGCCCGCTCGACTATTCGAGTGCTTGACATTCTAACGTAAGCCATCATGGGGAAATTGTTCATATTCAATAATTTATAAGACGATCTTTCAAAAATAAAAAAAGGAAGAACAAAAAATTTTGGGGGTGGGCTGGGGGGGGGGGGAGGGAGGGGAGATGGGGTATAATGTGAGGTGTGGTCATTTATTAGACGATCTTTCAAAAATAAAAAAAAGGAAAAAAAAAAAAATTTTGGGGGGGGGGGGGGTAGGGGGGGGGGGGAGACGGGGGGGGGGGGGGGGGTATAATGTGGGGTGGGTTAATTTATTAGATGATGTTTAAAAAAAAAATTGGGGAGGGGCAGGTTGGGCGGGGGGGGGAAGGGATTCTGGGTAGGGGCGTGGGGTATTGTTTGGGTGGAATCCATTGTGGTATTCAGGTAAGTGTTGTTTTGTCAAAGTAATAATAAAATGTGATCATAAATAAAGAAGTTATGGCAATTTAAGCAAAATGTTCAATTATCTAAGTGTAAAAGGGGCCATAATTATGTAAAAATGCTTGATACAGTGGTCTGCTCTTGTTTATAGGTTGGGGTCATGTTGGTAAACAAGTATGCAACATTTAAAAGCAATATGTCAAAGGATATAGGAAATATTTGGAGTAGTACGCAAACTTTAACATAGATTTATCAATAATATGCATATTCTAAGTATAAAAGGGGCAATAATTATGACAAAATGCTTGATAGAGTTGTCTGCTCTTGTTTATAGGTTGGGGTCATGTTGGTAAACAAGTTTGCAAAATATGAAAGCAATATTTCAAGGGACAAAGAAAATATTTGGGGTAGTACGAAAACTTTAACATTTGCACGCTAACGCTAACGCAGACGTTTATAGGTTGGGGTCATGTTGGTAAACAAGTATGCAAAATATGAAAGCATGTCAAGGGACATTGAAAATAGTTGGGGTAGTACGCAAACTTGAATATTTTCTGCATATTCTAAGTGGAAAAGGGGCCATAATTATGATAAAATGCTTGATAAAGTTGTCTGCTCTTGTTTATAGGATGGGGTTATGTTGGTAAACAAGTATGCAAAATATGAAAGCAATATGTCGAGGGACAAAGAAAATATTTGGAGTAGTACGAAAACTTTAACATTTGCATGCTAACACTAACGCAGACGCAAACGCAGACGCCAGGGTGAGTAGGATAGCTCTACTATATATATATTTTATATATAATAGTCGATTGGGGTAGTACGCAAACTTTAACATAGATTTATCAATAATATGCATATTCTAAGTATAAAAGGGGCAATAATTCTGTCAAAATGCTTGATACAGTTGTCTGCTCTTGTTTATAGGTTGGGGTCATGATGGTTAACAAGTATGCAAAATATGAAAGCCATATGTCAAGGGACATTGAAAATAGTTGGGGTAGTACGCAAACTTTAACATTTGCTGCATATTCTAATTGGAAAAGGGGCCATAATTATGACAAAATGCTTGATAGAGTTGTCTGCTCTTGTTTATAGGTTGGGGTCATGTTGGTAAACAAGTATGCAAAATATGAAAGCAATATGTCAAGGGACAAAGAAAATATTTGGGGTAGGACGAAAACTTTAACATTTGCACGCTAACGCAGACGCCGGGGTGAGTAGGATAGCTCCACTATATATATTTGATATATAATAGTTGAGCTAAAAAAGGCTTTGGCAAACAGCCTAGACCCAGATGAGACACCGCATGATGCGGCGTCTCATCAGGGTCTGCGCTGTTTGCTTAAAGGAATTTATGTAAGAAATATTCGAAATATAGAAATAAATATACTAGACATCCCTAATTTTGGAAATAAATTGATCCAATTTAGAAGGATGGGAAAAGTCCACTAGGCATAAATGGGTTAAAATAGAATGACTACAGATTACATCTGCCTGTTGAAACCTTTATACATGTAAAGTAAAGACCCTAACCACCTTCAAGGTTTAACTCTTTCAGTGCTGGAACCAAATTTTGAAGGCATTTGCAAACAGTTTAGATCCAGATGAGACGCCACAGAACGTGGCGTCTCATCAGGATCCAAACTGTTTGCTATTCTGATAGTATTCTTTGAAAAAAATCGAAAAAAAGCTTATTTTAGAAATTCAGCAGACGACATTTTAGCAGACAACAAATTTCCCAGCATGCAAAGGGTTAACCAATACACAAATCCAAGGATAGAAATGAGCAGGAGCATTCTAAACAAAGTCCCATCAATAAGTGAGGCACTAGAATTTTGAAAAATGCATAAATTCTTTATCAAAGTATTGAAAGAATTGAAATGTTTCTAATTCTAACCCTGCAAATCCCACGCTAAACAACAAATAATTATTGAACATTTAATCTTTTATATAACTGACAAATTCTGTCATACTCAAAGATAATGTTGAATAAAAACTTTTGCTATTAAAACTACATGACTGTACTGTGCTATCTTTCATGTTTGGGAAAATTTTGAAACATCTGCTTAAGTTCATTCCTCCAAAATAGACAGACAGTAATCCAATTATTCTCCCAGACTCTATCATGGAACAATGACTGTGAAAAATTGCATAATGACCTCCTGAAGTAATTTGAGGAAAGTGCAAAGCACTGATCAGGTTTTGTAAGAATTGCCTTCACATTAATAAGATATGAGAACATTTATCTAGAACCACAGCCTGGACTTTAAATGGAAGTGAGGGTGTTTTTACAAAATTGCAACATTGAAAATAATAGTCCCCATACATTAACATTTGAGGTTTGATTTGTAATGGTAAATGTTTGAAATATTGACGATAAAGACTTACGGTCCGCTATGTTGGGAAATTTTGAACCCAGCAATAGGCATCATGCAGTGTTCAAGCCAGGCCTAAACTTAGGGACCAAGCAACCTGTTGCCTCATGGATTTATCCCAACCCCTTGGACCCCACTATGCCATTTTTTTTTATCAGATCACATTATTATTCAGAAAATTTCATTTTTTTATTATTATAAATGAATGACATTTACAAAGTGAAACTAGTTCTATTAATATTTGAAATGATTTCTTAAATGAAAATATTCAAATAATATTTAAAAAATCCCATATGTAACACATGCTTTATTACAAATATGCCACCGTGATTATGTGATCAAACACTCTGAAGTGCCCACTTGGCCAATGCACACCCTGCCACATTCAAATCCTATCTGGAGCAATGCTGCATGCAGTGTCAAAATAATTCTCCATGGTATAACCTTAACTGCGCTTTATTTCAGCACTAAAGGAATTAAGTTGTCACACGCTATGTAATGAAATCATTTTTTTACTGTGAATTAGTAATTTGAATCAGATGTTGATCATGCTTTTATAGAACATATTCTTTTGTATTAATGTATTTTCAAAATAACAATGGAATGAATGAAGAAATGATTGGCAAAATAGAGTACCATGTAAGTGTCTTATACAGGTAAGTATATTTGCCTAATATAAAAATGTGAACAATTATGCGCATGCTAAACATCCAAATCCATACCTGATAAAAATGAATTGTCGTCTGGTCCCACTGATATAGTGTTGCGTCTGTGGACCACCTTGTTAGATGTCATATCTGTGATCAGCTGCAAAATTTAGATTCATTTGTGAGGTAAATATGACTAATAGCAAATAATTAGACATGTAAAATGTTCTGGGTAAACAAATCATCATTTTTTTATTTTGTAAGTTATAAAATAAAAAAACAAATATTAGTAATTTTAACAGAAACAATTATTATCTAGATTTGAAACAAAAAAAGGTAAACTTGAGATTAATAAATATGCTAATCCTGTTAAAAAAGTTTCTTTAAACCAAAATATCATACAGTACACTCCACGCGTTTTCCCCAAAAAACGCGCTCCCTCCGCGGGGTTTTTCTGCTAGCGAGTGCTCACGCGGCGTTGAGAGAGCGAGGTGAACTCGATAAAACGCTCGGCGTTACGCCGCGTTCGCTAATTCCCGTGGCGTGTTTTACTTTAGCCTAGTCGGTAAATGCATACAATTTCCGTTCTTATCAGTGACCGCCGCGTTAGCAGTGTGCTGGGCATGCCAAAAAATAAAAACATTGTTATAATAAATTGTTTAAATACTGTAGTACATGTATAAAAAAGATAATTGTATAGAAAATTAATACATATAAAAATTATGTTTTTTAATTCACAGGTACGTCTACAATATGAATAAATATAAGACATTTGACAAATTAATATTTAAATCATAACACATATAAGACAAGAATAAATGTTCCGTAAAATATCCAAATGAGAATAATAATTAGTAATCCGAAACACACTACGATTTTTAATGTTAACACGACGTTTACAAATGCTTCCAATATACAGTCATCATGTATATTTCCCGACAAAAGCGCGCGAAAATTATGCTGCAATGTACAAGGTATACTCCTGCAATGCGTGCGTGTATTGATTTTTTTTAATACAAACTTTGTAGCGCAGAGAACATTGAATTTTGTTGATTTCGGTTAAAAGTTTCTTTGGTATTTTTTAACAAAATTATATCGCGAATAAGTTGATATTTCCTCCAAAATAATTTCAAATCATACACGCCGAATCTTTATCGTTACGGTATTTTAGTAGAGTAATTATTTAAACAGTAATTGTTCTGTAAACTGATTAAAGAAGACATCTGGGTGGAACTGGATTTTAAGTGTTTGACGTTATGAAAACACGCAAAGCTTGTCTACTGACCTATTGTGTAGTGTTTTGACAAAAGGGATTAACATGTGTGAATGTCACTCTGCCGATTTGGTCCATAATTACTGATAAACATTGTTTTGAATGTCGACGCAACAAGAATACAACTGTGAATATTAAATGCAACTATCAACTCAATAGTTACCACCTTCTTTTAGCAATCAATGGAATAACCTAACTTCAAAGAGAAAACAAATGCCTTAGCGAGCAGAGAATTGACTTTGTTCCGACAATTAAAACCATTCCTTATGCATTCGTTGAACGTGTTTACTTGAGTAAGTTATGCCTTTAAACAGGAAGCGGCTTTTCTTTGATAACATGTACGTCAAACTGTCAATTCACACAGATTTGCGAGATTTTTAGGGCCCTTGGTCATATGTTTACATGTTCAGTATAGAAAATCACCTGCTAACATGAAAACTTTGGATTAAATTATCAAAATAAAAACAATGTTGCAAACTGTGTTTATATTAATTGGTAAGTATAAGTTAAAAGACGACATTTTGTTTGTCGTAAATCAACGAGTTTTCTATACAACAACAACTACTTCTACAACCACGTCGTGATCGATCTATCTTGGTTGTTTTTTTTTAATTGTAAATATTATACTACATGTACATGTATGTACTTGTAATAAATGTAATTTTATTTGAAAATCAGGAAGTCAAACAAAATTAAATTGATCGTTATCTCGTAAAACGCGGAGTTTCCCCCGCGTTGCCAACGCCGAGGGCCGCCGCGTCGGCTTATCAGTTTTGCCGATCGTTAACCGCCGCGTCCAAAATCATGCAAACGCCGCATCTGGCGGGATTTTCTTAATTTCCCTCCAGGTCAATCACCGCGGAGTATGGAGGGAAATTGGGGAAAACGCGTGGAGTGTACTGTACTTCCAACTTTTCTGTTACGCCACACAAATTTGTACATATATTTTTTACGTAATGTAGACTGAAGTGAATAGTTTGTCCATAGAAGCTAGGCAATGTAAACCATGGATTGGTTAACCTCAAGAAGTAAAACAGATTAAGTGCTACATCAAATTAGGCAGAGTTTAAAACCAGAATAATTTCATTATAAAAGTAATTTTATTTACTAAGTTTGATAGAGAACTCTAAAAATTAAGAGAGGTACAAACAGTTTAAGAACTATCAGAGAAGCATGCATAGATGTATATATTACATGATGATTAATAAAACCTTAAGAGCCCTAGATTAACTTGAATAACCTTAATATGCTTGCGATTTTTAGATAAACAAGAGCTGTCACCCTAGGATGACTTATGCCCCCTATAAACGCTTGATAGAAGTTATGAGCTTTTTTTCGAAACCTTAACGCAGATTTCGAAACCTAAACGCAGACCCTTAGTTCAGGGTCAAGGTCACAGAGGTCAAAATTTGTGTGCGTATGGAAAGGCCTTGTCCATGTACACATGCATGCCAAATATGAAATTGTTATCTGAAGCGACATAGAAGTTATGAGCATTTTTCGAAACCTAAACGCAAAGTGTGACGGACGCTCACTGTATGCCCTCCTTCGGGGGCATAAAAACAAGAGCTGTGTTTGTAAAACACAATGCCCCCTACTGCGCCGCTTTGAAGCCATACATGTATTTTTGACCTTTGACCTTGAAGAATGACCTTGACCTTTCATCACTCAAAATGTTCAGCTCCATGAGATACATAATATGCATGCCAAATAATCAAGTTGCTATCTTCAATATTGCAAAAGTTATGACCAAGGTTAAAGTTTAGTGACAGACACACACAATGACAGACAGACAGACAGGCCAAAAACAATATACCCCTGATCATTCGATCCGGGGACATAAAAATAAAATTAATATTTACCACTGGGGCAGAGATGTCCTTCAGGTCAATCTTTTTCAAATGGTGGTCCCCTAACAACGACGTCTCGGTGATCGATTTCGTCCTCTTTACCGATGGTGGGGCAGGTGGCTTGTTTTTATTACGGTTAAGTTTTCCCAGAAAGCTTTTTCGGCTGTTGCTGACTGGTCTGGGAAGCTCAATCTTTTCTGGTAATAAAATTATATCCCCCTGTTGTGTTGAGGGTGGGACATTGTTTGCAGACGTCATTTGGTCTGCATCTGCTATGGCACTCTTAGTTGTGTTGGCAGCAGATGTGTTTGATACAGCAGTAGAAGTAGATGATGATGATGGTGAAATAGTGGATGATGATGACGATGATGATGAAGCAGACACTTGATTAGTCAGTATTTTAGACTTGTCCTCAGTATTTGGTGGACTGGTTTTAGGGTCGTCTTTTGAGCTTCTTCTACTTTGCTCAATGTCTTTAGCTGCCACTCCAGAAGAAACTGAATTTTCATTCACAGATTGTTTGCGATCAGCTGGTAAAGATTTTGATTTGTCAGGCAATCCTGCTTTTTGTTTATCCACTGGCAAAGATTTCGATTTCTCCAACGAAGGATGCTTAACACCAGTGGGTGGAGGAGGCGGTACACTCATCTTTCTGGTTTCAGTCGCAACAATTTCCTTTTGTAATTTCTGCTCAAGCTCCCTTGCAAAGGGAAGACTCTTTACTCCCTCAGATTTATTATCCCCATGCCCAGCTGGCAGACTTTGAATGCTCACCTCAGATGTGGTGGAAGCCAATGAAGTGTTCGAGTGAGTAAGAATATTGGGCATTGAAGCTCTACCTGGTGCTATAGGGGCAACAATCCTTTTAGGGGACTTGGCCCGTTTTCTAAGAACCTTTGGATCTACATTTGTATCCGCCTTCTTCTGAGAATCTTCAGTGTTTAACAAATTCTCTGACGAATGGGCATCAGATTGAGACTGCATCATACTGTTTGCCTGGACGTTCGAGTCACCAGTGGCACTAGTATGACTTCTTTCAGGCTTTTCAGGCGGTTTGATAGTTGTAGAAACAGGCCGTGGTTTAACAGCCACAGGAGGTTTAGGGGGAGGGACATTAGGCGTGTCCCTTGGGCGACCATCTGGCAGCTCCCTGGTGCGGGGTCGTGACCTTGGGGCAACAGATTCTGGGGGTGGCCGGGTTCTGGGTTTAGGGACCATCCCATGGTCCGACAAGTCCCTAGGAGGGTTGGTTGGCAATGGGGGAGCTTCTTTTGCCTTTGGACTGGTGGCTTTGGCAGGTTCCTTGTCTTTTGTGGGTGAGAGCTGTTTCACAGGTTCAAGCTTCGGTTTGGATTCATTTTTTATTGGAAATGTTTGTTCCTTTGTATTGTTATGGTCACTGTAAGATTCAGACTGGTCACTAACTTTTTGTGATTGACTGTGATTGGATATGTCATCCTTTTGAATATTCTCAGATGTCATTTCTTTTGGTTTTGGGCTAATTGGCCTATTTGGTGCTATTTTTGCCTTCATCTGTGGGGAAGAATTTGACATTTTTCTTTCCTTTTGATTTCCTCCCTTTATAGGTACCACTTCACTTTCTGGAGTATCACTATGGTTAGAAGCACCATCATTTTCAATGTACGGATCTGACATGGTCCAAGGATTTGAGGCTAGACCCTCACTACTTCCTGACACATCAGAATCAGGGTCCTTCCCCTTTCCAAAAATCCTGCTAAAGAAGCCACCGATCCCGCCAGACTTTTTCGCCTGTTTATCGGCCTTCCCCTTTGACACATCAACAATATCCGAACTATTACTTGAGCTAGTGCTAGACAATTCTGACCTAAGACCCCCATGGGCTGCCTTAAGGTCGGCTTTAGCCTGTGCCTCAAGTGGCGTGGTCCCTATTACTTTTCCCAAAGGAACCATCTTGAATGTCGGTTCCTTGCTCTGAGCAGCCCTCAGCTCAGCCTGTTTTGCTGGGGACTTTGTGGCTGCATCTGAAGGGGGTTCTGGTGGTTGACTTGGAGGTCTAGGTGCTCTGCCTTTTGCCCTATGTTTTCGTATATTTTCTGCAAGATGAACCATTTTTGCTTCGAAATCTGCAGACATCTCTCTTCCATCTCGTTTTGCTGCTTTATCTGCGCTTTGTCCTGGCTTTTCTGCATCCAATCCTTCAAAGTTCTTGACAGAGTCTGTTTCACTCCCTGGACCAGTTCCGTACTTTGCTAGCACATCATTTAACATCTCTACCAAGGCAAAGCCAGCCCCACTTGCGTCTAGATCTATCTCCCCTTTGATTTCGTCCAATAAGTTCATTTCGGAATCCATTCCAAAACCAAACTTGTCACACCAAGGATCATCGTAACTGGCTTCAGTATAATCAGCACCTTCTGTACCACCTGTCGCACTTTTATGCCTTGGACTATAATTAAAATCAAGCTTCTCTAGTTTATCTGCACCTAGAAACCTCAAAACACTTTCATATTTGTCTTCTTCCGTAAGAACACTTTCAGAAGACTCGCTTAGAGTTGATAACCTGTTGCTTGAAAACATGTTATCCATGACGGTCTTTTCTGATTTTGTTCTGAGCGGGAAAGTCCCAAAATTATGTCCCTCATGATGAGAATCAACAACACCTTCCTTTGCACTCCTTTCTGGCTTTTTGGGACTCTCGACTTTAAGGTCTTCGAATTCCTGTGTATGTTTTTTCTTCTTGCTTTCATCATTTATATGTTCACTGTTCCAAAGTGTGTTTTTCAGTGACTGTAAAGCCCATTCTTTTTCTGTCTCTGAAAATTCTATCTTTTCTTTAATATTAGTTCCACTTTCAGGTGCATCATCCTCATGATCAGAATACAAATTATCCAAGCCACCGTCTTCACCTATTACAGCCGGGTCATCAGTAACAAAACTGATTGATTTTCTACTTTTGTTTAACTTTTTCTTCCTCTCATTATCATCATTTTGCATAGAACTTTCAGAATTTGAACTATCTCCTTTGGTCTTTTTCTCACCAACAAAAGGTTTGTCAGAGATTTTTGGTTTTATACCTGGAACTGGTGAATTTTCCCTCGATGATGACCTTGACCTAGAAGGCAAATTTTTGTTGCTCTGCATCTTGACATTATCTTTAACCAGTGCCGACAATCTGTCTTCGGCGTTAATAGAAATATTTTTTTTCTGAGCATCAACAGTAATAGTATCATTCTTTCTGGAACTCACATTCGCACTAGCAGTTGAATTTGTTTTTTCATTTGATTTTTTATCGTGAATTTCCTCGTAACTATGTTCTGAAATTTGACCTTTTCCATCCATATCTCGGAAAGGCTTGACTAATCTCTGATCAACATCACTAAAACGCTTATTAGGCTGAGAGGGGTCTGGCAAACACATGGAATTCCACTTATCATCCTCATTTTCACCTTCCAGATTCCCAGTCCATGACTTTGCCATAATTGAATTCCTCTTTGCAGGTTTAGGCGAATCTGAGCTGATGTCTGCTGAAAGTCCAGTCTTCTGACCTGTGTCGTTTGTTTCAGCCGCATTTGAATCAACCGGGTGCTTGTTACGCGGTTGCTGACAGTTGACGCATAGGTCTTTCTTCCAGGCATGCTGGGAGAAATCAACGCACGCCGATGACATCACAGGGGTGGTGCTCTCTGCTTCACTGACCATTTAGACACTTTTCTGAAAATAGAGGAGAGAGAATTGTGTAATATATTCAGGTTGTTTTGTGTTTTCTTTAAAAGACTGGCTATTTTATAACAGAATCGCACAATTGTCTGTTTGTAAATAAAAGCCATAAAGATGCTCTGTGATTCAGCAAATTAGTAAAACCCTGCAAATCAGCAAAGGTGGTTACAAAAATCTCTATTTGGCTCCAGCTTTTTCTTTTTTCACCTCATAAAATATATAAAATAATACTATAATTCTGACATATAAAAGAACCTTTGGCTACACTAACATTTTTAGCCCTGACCATTGTCATCCCCTAAAAGAATATGTCTAATCATGCAGTTTTCTTTGCTAAGATAAAAGCTTAATTTACTTATTTTAACAGATTTATTTTCCTTGTGAGATATCAGAATGTGGAATGTTTTAAGAAATGATTTAGACACTTTTAAAATATTAAAATCAATTTTCTTACACAATTAAAACAATTTCATTGCAGAAATGTCAACGTGCTTTCATACACACAAAAAAAGTACACAACCCAATTTGTATCAGAATTTTAAAACAACCCCACAGGTTCTGTTGAAAACATCTGAAACAACTTGCATTAATTATAAGTTTTCGTAAAAGCATATTGCTTCATACTAATGAAAATCAATCCACATCTGATTAAGCACAAACAAAACTTTGACTAACAAAAACTACAAAGCACACATCTCATTAATTATTTTGCAAATTTAAATCACAAAAGCAAACAGCAATATATTTTACAACCACCGATTTAAACTCCAGAAGATTAAATCTATTGATATGAACTGCAAATGCAACTGTTCATAAGGATAGAAACACACAACATACACAAATCGGCTATAAAACTGTTAAAATCCGCACAAAAATCTCCCAGATTTAAACAGCAATAAAATGAAGGATCAGATTCAGAACGGATTTGAATCGGCTTCCCATTTCGATAAACATCACAGTTAGCCATTTTTTTCAGTTAAACCACAAATAATTGGTTACGCAAAATTACCTAAATTACTGTAACTGAACATCAAATCCAATAATTTTTCAAGCCCAATTATAACAGCTATACAGAATTTGTTTTACTTATCATTATAGGACACACTATTGGCCAAAAGACATATTACTGACTTGTATCCAATCTTGACTACATTGGGTTCAATAAACATTTGGCCCTTATCATAATTAATGTCATCTTACAGTGTATATCAATCTTTATTCAGCAGTTCTTAAAGAGACACATTCTTAGGTGCTTTTGATGCTTTAGAAATGATATTATACTCTTTATATGCGCAGTTGCTAAAAACCATAACAACCACAAAAGCAAACAGTTGTTAAAGGTTTTTTTATGTAAAAACAAAAATAACAACAATTAAAACAATGGGTTTATATTGTCATAATTGTTAATATGAAGTAATTTATTCCATTTCTCCGTTCCATACAATATTTATAGTATTTACATCTTAAGTTTAACAGGCTCTTAACCTTATTGGCCTTTAAGTTGTGAAGGAATTATAACAGCTATTTGTGCACTTGCAATTTAAATCACATACATGTATGCTAAGGATATGTGTTTGTTATGTGTTAAATCATTGAAATGGAAGATAATTCATGATCTCACAATGTACAGTTCACCATTTGTTTGCATTTTTTAATCTCACAATACTCATTATTGCACACTTCTGAGCCAGCATTGTTGACTCCCCACTTCATTTCGTATATTATATGCATTTATCATTATCAAATGAGATACAACAACAAAACTGTGAAACACCAATTTTATCTAACATATTATATAAGACTCATGATCATATGTGTAATTTTCATGCGCAAAATGAAGAAAACCCATGAACCAAACCTTTTCTTTTTAGTTTCTTACCAGAAGAACCCTTATCAAACAGTGAACCATCATTGTGTTAGCATTGTGTAAAACATGCTGGACTCAAGTTCAATAGACATTCAAATATTTTAATACATTTGAACTGCATACCCATATAATACCACAACTCAATCAATCTTATCTACAAAGTGAATGTGGCTTGCAGGAAGTTATTGTTTATTTGGAGAAATTTGGTCCAATATCAAGCTAAGACATTAACCCCAATCAGATTGGTTACAGTGAAAGAGATGACAAACACAACACTCTTGACAAAAATAGCCTTATCACTGGGCTCAGCACTTCAGATATTTTATTGGTCTATTGCTTATTGTTTTTTTAACCTGTTAATTTAGAAAAAAGGAATTTATAGATCTGAAGTATTTATACAAATTGAGTGCATTAGTGATGCCTTAAAGACATCATTGTCCTTTAACTTGGTTAACAACTGAAACAGCTGGTTTACCAGTAATATTCCCACATATGTATGCCAGTAACTGACAACAACTGCACTACCAGACAAGAGTAAGGTGAGGATAACATGGCCAAGGCCCACAAATGTCATGATGCAGGGCTGCAGAGGGAACCTGTGGTCCTTGGCTTTGCAGTTCAGCACATCAAACAGACCTAGCAGGACAGACTTATGAACTTTTAATAAAATACTTTTTATTATTATAACTTATATATAAATTACAGAATAGTTTTTTTAAAAACATCTTCACTGCTTAAACCAAAGCTTCGACATAAAGCAAAAACTGAACGAATCACAGTGTTCTGAGTCGACAATAATGAATCACAGTGTTAAGTCGGCAATGCTTGCACACACTCCTAGGTACACTGCCCATATTTCACCTTTGACCTGTCAGTACATGTAACAGTGACCTTGACTATAAGCCATAGACATTTATGCTGTTTAAATCATGATATCTCCATGGGGTTGGCATTTGTAGACAGTAAGTTTAAAATTGCTTCATAGACAATGAAGTACAAGTCCAGACAAGCTCTAATATGCCCATACTTGACATTTAACCTGTAAGTATGACATTGATCTTTGAGTTGGGGCATGACTGTTGTGCCCAGCATGAAAACTCCACACTTATAATATGTGGAACATTAAGATGTGTAGGTGTGACCTTGAACTCTGAGCAATGAACACAACTCTATCACCATGAAATTATGATTTATGGAAATTTACTTTAAAATTATATTGTTAACAATGAAAATAAGTTCAGGCACACTATCATACCTGTAATTGACCTTTTGACCTGTAAGTGTGACCTTGACTAGCGAGTCATGGGAGCTGGGCCCGGTTTAATGAGAGCGACCATGGTCGAGTAAGTATGGTTGTAACAGCAAATAATCGTTGTGCGACGATAACCGGGTTAAATGGAGAGCGACGATCGTCAGTCGACCGCGCGTTGTTCGACGTACTGTCGAGCGACCGCAGTCCACCCCTCACACCACGACTGCTCGTCGCTTGACTGCTCGTCGCTTGACGCTTTGTCGGCATCCAAAACCCGTGCAAAATGACTGACCACACCGTCGTGCAACCACAGTCACGGCAACTTGCTCCTTGAACGCGACGAGTGGTCAGTTGGCGGCCGACGAGCATCGGTCGACCACACAGTCGCGCGACTACAGCCGGATGTTGTAGTTTTTCATTAAACCGGCCCCAGGTGTTTTGTAAGACATGCCAGATTAATAAAGAAGTCCCAGTCCAATCAAGTTTAGACACACACAATCACATACACACGAGGACGGATGGACACACAAGCAGAATACTGTCTCCCAGGTTTGAGCAGCATAAGAAAATCTAAATGCAGACTTCCAACCTTAGAATGACCTTCAGATATTAAATCTGATAACAACTACAATGTAAGTTAACATATTGTGATGATTCATAATCATAAGCAATTCTTATGTGATATATTTGACTTCAGGTCAAAGTCTCATTTTACTTTCCCTAGAAATTTCATTTGATTCCTTAGACTTACTTTTCATTAAAATATCTCATTCATATAGATAACTTTTAAGCTTCTTCTTATGCAATATCCCTGCAAAGCACAATTTGCCATAAAACAACCAGACTTGTTTCATCAAGAGAGATACCAGCAAAATCCTGCACCAGAGGGCTACAAACTGCTTATTGTATCCATCAGCTGTCTCAACCTGTGATGGTGTTTATTGCAGTCCAAAGCATGGCAAGGAATCTCTCTCAATCAGCTATTTTGGTGGGATAATGACAAAATATTTTAAAGAAATCTGATAAATTCAAGTGGCAGATAAAAATGTATTGCCTTATTGTAAAACAATGTTATAATGTTTTTTTGTCAAATTTAAGGATAAAAATTCTGCATCATTCCAAATGTCAAAGGTATATAAGTATTTTCTAAAACAACTGCCTAAAATTTGCAATCAAATTTTCCTAGACGTATTTAAAATATATACATTTTTATAAATAAAAACACTCAGTTCGTCTACTTCACCTTCACTATTGAGTCAAAACTACCTGTGTGTTAAAAACACTCTTCATCATGCAATTTTAAAGTATTAGTATTAGAAATGTGTGTGTGTCAAAGATTTACTAAAAGTTAACATTTCCAAACCATGGTAGTTTATTTTTAACATCATAACTATTAAAAACTTGCCCTTTGCTTTAAAAAATGTGAAATGGTTTAACATTATAGGGGTCAGCTAAAACTGTATACTGGCTGCAAACAACAATGATAACAACAATCTGACATTGTTGTTATACTTCTCAAATAGTTGATTCAGAAAATTTCCTTACCATGTACATGTATGTTTTACCAGAATATCGCCAAAAGTGGTCTTTTGAACAGTTTCCCTATTGTATGCATTCTATCAAAAATCTCCATCTCTGCACAGAAATAAAGCAATCTTCTTCCTCAGCCGTGCCTTCCTTGCAAGAATGCTTTTTTATTCCCAGCCAAAAGCATGATGAGATGATAAAGACGGTTGCTTCCATAAATAATGTTCCAACAACAGATAAAACACAGATTCTACAGTTTGAGGGAAATTTAGTGGTTTTCAGTTAAATGCATTTAGATAACTTGCCTATCAATTTCACTTTAAATAAACATAACAATAGCTCATTTTAAGAAAATCTATATACATATCTAGATTGTTGGTGATATATGATTCGACTTATCTTAAGGCATTTTTGGGCATTTTGTGCATGTATAACAAAAATCAAGCAAATTATCTACCTTCAAAAATTTGGGTCATCATCAATGTCTCTATTTTTATATTTCTAAATTGTATATACAATCAAACAGTTTGCCAAATACAGCTAAAACAAACTTACTATGACTGCAGTATTTTGAGTTGTTGTGTATAACAAGTATTTTTTGTCTACCTCACAGTTTCAAGGCAAGACGGGTCAGCTGATGCATTGGTTTAAAATCTAAAAAAAAAACTTTTGTAAAAACTATTATCAATAATCAAATATGCATGCAATGCTAACCTTAACTCCAGTAGTTCTTATTTCTCAATAAAAACATTGAAGAAGTCCAGATTTGTGAACATCAGTCTAACCATAAATATTTAAGTAAAATGAATTTCTCACATCAATTTTCCCTCAAACATAATAAGACAGTCTAAACTAAGACAGTCTAAACTACTGGTCAACAGCATGAACCATAACTTTTATCTTGCCCATTTTCATTGACCTTTGGGCTAATTGTTTATCTTTGGTACCAATTAATCCCATTATTTTGGGTTCATTTTAATAGCTTGTGGTCATTTTAACATGTGCACAATCCAATGGTTTCCAGTCCATTAAACAAGCACTTAAGAAGGGCGTGATGTTTAATCATGATATCCAAATTCAAGAAATAACAATCAATTAATGAAAGATAAACAAACCATTCGAGCTTTATCGAGTTTATTTATGTTGATGGCCACAGATCGATTTGAATTTGATACTGTATAAATATTGAAAGAGTTAAACATTATAAAATTGTAGCAAAATAGACTACAATTCTTACACATAAATTAAAGGGAATAATATACCATGAACAAAAATGCAATGTATAGTACAAAGTGCGTTGCAAATCTGAAAATTTACAATAAAAAACAAGCAATAGAGTATAACCAGAAATAACTTCTGTTTACCGCTCCCTATACATGGAAAAGTTCTTTAAATGAAGAACAATTACTGAGAGCAACATCATAAAGCCATATTATAACTGTCTAATGCGAACAATACTATAATTTTTATGTACTTCTAAATTCTGGCATGACATGAACATCTTGAGAGCAAATTTACGTCTTACCTTTAATTATTTTTTTTACATTCTCATTTTATTCTGTAAATGGCTGTCATGACTCATTAACTACATGATATCTATTAAAATAGCATTAACAGTTCAGACAATATTTTAAGATGAGCTTCAAATGTTTATATTTAAAAAAATCAAACAAAAACCACTCAAAATATTTTCTTTTTCACCAGAAAATCCCACATCCTGAAACAAAATCATCCTTTAAAAAATCATTGTACCAAAAATGCCAACTTTAAAAAATTTCAAACTGAAACCAGAATGTCACAATTCCACTCACACTCACAATACTACAGAAATATAATCCAAAACCTGAACACTGTCTTTATACTCCTGAAAAAGCACAAGTAACATGCAATGGTTTTTAAATCTCTATGGAGTAGTAGCATAATTTTATCACTCTTATTATGGAGGAAATAAAGACCATTGAGAGAGCTAAGAAATGTGACATCATCTCTCAAACCACTTCTAGAACCACTAGCCCTTTCCTTGCATGAACACACAAGAATTGCAAAGTGGGAAACTTTCTTGCAGGAAAAAAACAAACACACACTTTTCATGGGTATGGAACTGTGCCAGTATGAGGTTTAAATGAGAATCACTTTTGCTTACTTTCTAATTATGTTTACAACATGAAAATGGAAACATGTTGGTTCCTTTTGAATTTTAGCAGCATTTCTGTGATACCATGGTGACCTGTTAACCAACTCATATTTGTTCTGGGCAAGCTAAAATATTATAAAAGCAATTAATCAGTACACATAATTTTACATGTTACTGACCGGACTGCCATAATTAAATCAACAACTTATTTTTTTATAGCATAACCAATAACTTTGCAGACTTTTTGAGGATGGACACTCCAGCTGTCTCTACGGCTTGAAATAGCTAGCCATGAAAAAAAAATCATGTACTTAATCACTGTAAAGAGTTAAGAACCATCAACAACTGACTGGAACTTTCATTGCGCAAATGACAATTAAATTAACATTCACTTTACTTTTACTTGACTTCACTAAATTTCAAACCTGCTAATTGTTCAGTACTTGAACAATAAATGACCCCCTGGGAACATTTTAAACATATGATACCAGTAATGCTGATGACAGGAGAAAAGCTTGTCAGGCATCACAGATCTCCACTTGATAAAATAAAGTAAGCCCCTGTGGACTGAATTATTTTCTGCTCATAATAACCAAGTTCCCACACAGTGGCAGTTACAGAAATGTTAATTATTATTATAATAACATCTGCCAGACAAAAAAGCACTTTGTAAGAATAGCAATAGCACTGCAGCACACTACAATGAGTTTTCATGCTATCATACTGTAAGTTCATTTACAACCCATGCACCAGGCAATTTACTATTAAATGGGAGCAAAATGAACAGTCTCTTGAGCAAAGCAAACAAAGAGCAAGCCTTATAATAAATGTACTTAATTCATTGTTATTTGATAATGATTAACATACACATGTAAATAGAAATAAAATGAAAACAAAGCAAGATTCTTTAATGAATGAATGACATGTTTTTTTCCCTTAATTACTGTTAATGCATTAATTTTAATCACAGTATCATGTTGTCAACCAATACTGCTTGAAATAAGAGACTTTTTAAACTAAACTAGAGCTTTGTCACAGACGTGACGAATACCCCCACATGCCGCATTGACACAGAATATTTTGCATGTCGTCTTCACAAAAAACAGCGGACACCATGCTCAATTTTTAAAACGCACTAAGTGACCCCTTGACCTAGTTTTTGACCCAGAAAGGCCCATGTTCTAACTTGGCCTTTAGATCATCTCCATAAAACTTCTGACCAAGTTTGGTGAAGATCGGATGTAGAGCGGACACCATGCTGAATGTTAAAAAACGCACTAAGTGACCCCTTGACCTAGTTTTAGGGCCGAATGGCCCATGTTCAAACTTCAGACATCATCTAGATACAACGTCTGAACAAGTTTGGTGAAGATTGGATGAAAACTACTTGAATTAGAGAGCGGACAACATTGTGATGTTTAAAACGCACTAAGTGACCCCGTGACCTTGTTTTTGACCCGGCATGACCAATATTCAAACTTGCCCTAGACATTATCAAGATACAACTTCTGACCAAGTGTGGTGAAGATCGGATTTAATTTATTTCAAATAGAAAGCGGACACCATGCTCAATGTGTAAAACGTACTAAGTGACCCTGTGACCTAGTTTTTGATCTGGCATGGTCCATGTTCGAACTTGGCCATCAGATCATCTAGAAAAAACTTTTGACCAAGTTTGGTGAAGATCGGATGAAAACTACTTGAACAAGGGCTGTTTGTAAAACATGCATGCCCCCCATATGGGCTGTCCGTTGTAGTGGCAGCCATTGTGTGAATACGATTTTTGTCACTGTGACCTTGACCTTTGACCTAGTGACCTGAAAATCAATAGGGGTCATCTGCGGGTCACGATCAATGTACTTATGAAGTGTCATGATCCTAGGCAAAAGCTTTCTTGAGTTATCATCCGAAAATCATTTTACTATTGCGGTTAACCGTGACCTTGACCTTTGACCTTGTGACCTCAAAATCAGTAGGGGTCATCTGCAAGTCATGATCAATGTACCTATGAAGTTTCATGATCCTAGGCATATGCGTTCTTGATTATCATCCGAAAACCATTTTACTATTTCGGGTCACCGTGACCTTGACCTTTGACCTAGTGACCTCAAAATCAATAGGGGTCATCTGCGAGTCATGATCAATCTACCCATGAAGTTTCATGATCCTAGGCGTATGCGTTCTTGAGTTATCATCCGGAAACCATTTTACTATATTCGGGTGACCTTGACCTTTGACCTAGTGACCTCAAAATCAATAGGGGTCATCTGCAAGTCATGATCAATCTACCCATGAAGTTTCATGATCCTAGGCGTATGTGTTCTTGAGTTATCATTCAAAAACCATTTTACTATTTCAGGTCACCGTGACCTTGACCTTTGACCTAGTGACCTCAAAATCAATAGGGGTCATCTGCGAGTCATGATCAATGTACCTATGAAGTTTCATGATTCTAGGCCCAAGCGTTCTTGAGTTATCGTCTGACAACCACCTGGTGGACGGACCGACAGACCGACCGACCAACATGAGCCAAGCAATATACCCCCTCTTCTTCGAACTTGGCTTTAAGATCATCTAGATACAACTTCTGACCAAGTTTGGTGAAAATCGGATGAAAACTACTTGAATTAGAGAGCGGACAACATGCTGAATGTTTAAAACGCACTAAGTGACTCAGTGACCTAGTTTTTGACCCGGCATGGCCCATGTTCGAACTTGACCTACACATCATTTAGTTACAACTTCTGACCAAGTGTGGTGAAGATCGGATTTAATTTACTTGAAATAGAGAGCGGACACCATGCTCAATGTGTAAAACGTACTAAGTGACCCTGTGACCTAGTTTTTGACCCATCAAGGCCCATGTTCGAACTTGGCCTAGACATCATGTAGATACAACTTCTGACCAAGTTTGGTGAAGATCGGATGAAAACTACTTGAATTAGAGAGCGGACACTTAATACGGACCGACAGACAGACCGACCGACCAACCGACCGACCGACATGTTCACGTCTATATACCCCCCTAAACTTTGTGGGGGTATAATAATACGAAACATATTTTTTAAATGCAACTTTTTTAATTATTAATTTACTCAAATTTGCTGTTTTCACTACGTAAACTCTGTAAAAGCAGCAACAAAAAGTAGTAGTAGTGAAGTGCATAAAATGAAGCAGGTAGCAGCCACAAGATAATTTCACTAATTATTATATTAAACATGTGTTCATCATTAAACTGCTCAAAAACATTATTCATTTTCATACACAAAGCATACATTTAATACCTTAAGCCCGCCCCCCGCCCCCCCCCCCTTCCATCTTGCCCCTCCTTTCAGCAAGTTTGGTCCTTGCATTAGACTTGCTCTTTGTTGCTGGAGTTGTGGTTTTACAAATAACGCAATGTATACACCAATTAATTGCTTTCATGTTTGCACCAATTTCCTGTATAAATTGCCATTTCACAACTTAACAGTCTGCTTTGCATTTTGATTGCTATCCATGAGAGCAAAACTTATTGTCAATCCATATATGAGTCGTGCTCTGAGAAAACTGGGTTTAATGCATGTGTGTAAAGCGTCGTCCCAGATTAGCCTGTGCAGTCCGCACAGGCTAATCAGGGACGACACTTTCCGCCTTAACTGGATTTTCCTGTGGAAGAGACTTCCTTTAAACAAAAAATACCATAAAAGCGGAAAGTGTCTTCCTGATAAGCCTGTGCGGACTGCACAGGCTAATCTGGGACAAACTTTACGCACATGCATTATGCCCAGTTTTCTCAGAACACGTCTCATATGACCACAGCTATGCAAAGGGAGAGATCAGCAGACAAACTCAAATTGTCAGGCCATCCTTAAAAATTCTTTTGTTTGGCATAACCAGACCGACCCACTAAAATTGGCCCAACTGAATTTTTTTTGTTACTTTCCCAAAAAAATTTTTCTTTGCTCGCCGAAAATTCTTTCCGCTTTTTATTCTTTCCGGTAATTTGCGTCATTTAATTGAATACTCTTCTGACATCTTTATTTGGATACCAAAATCATTTTTTGGAACAAAAGATTAATACATCGCATCTTTATTAGAAATTGGTAGGCCTAACATCCACCATGCACGCGTCAAGAATTTCCAAAATGGCGGCCGTGTCAAATATGCTATGTTCGTGACGCGATAAAAGGCCTCGTTTTCCTCATAAACTAACACAAATAAAGGAATCATCGGTGTCATTCATTCGGTATGTACTTATTTTATTGCAAATTATATATATTATTGTTAAAAACGTACAATTGTCTGTAATTTTCGCATTAATTAACTCGATTAATATTTGCTCTACTCACGAAAAAGAAGTGAATTCTATGAAATTAATTGTTATCTGTTTAATATTGCATTGAATAAACCTTTATTTCGAATTCATGTTAGGTAAACAGTCAATTGTTCACACAATTATTAAATTTGTACGCACTGTATAACTAGAAGAAAGTTTAATGAACTTAAAAAAACTCTCGAGTTGAAATCGTTATTAAGACGTTTCGAACAGATCAAATGAGGCCTCCTTATTTAAAAGTGCATGATCAATATTTCGGGTTTCTAAATTATATACATTTTAATTAGAACTCAACATGATTAAGAATTTTTTTCATCATTATAATTTATATAAGATATTTTATAATAATCATGGATTGGAAAAGTGATCATTTATATTTTAGAAGTTGTTTATCATATGTCAGTTTGTACTTATTACAAATTTAATACTAGTTTGTATTTTTTGTTGAATTATTTCCTTTAATTATTGTCAAACACTCTATTAGAATTTCATTTATATTTTTTGTATTTCTTATGCAATCATGCTCGGTCCATTCTGTCAAGCCATCTGTTTGACGAGCTCGCAATTGAAAACAACATGTAACCAGTTGTTGAAAATATAAGCAATGGACTGTTTTATGCCACAATTTTAAGTTAATGCAAACAGATACATGTATTGTTTGTTTAACATTACATGAAGACTAATTTATAAAGTGAATTATAATACATGAACTTTTTTTGATTAGTTGACTATGTCAATTATGTATCAATCATTAGTGACATTTTCCTAGTAGAAGTATATCTTACAATTGTTTCAATTAAAATAACATAGTTTAAAACTTTACAGAATATTTATTAAGCGTGCAATAGTTGCAGTTGTTTATAAACAATCTACATGTACTGTGGTAAATTTATATTTGTTTACAAGTGTTGTTGATGTTCAAGCAGCAGACAAAAACATTTGATGTTACTGTGAAACACCAGAGGCAACAAAATGAGACACAGAATCCCTTGAAAAATTCCATGTGGTTCTTCCAGGATGTCAAAGTTGTAAAAAAACAAAACCAGTAATTAAAAGCCGACCCAAAAAGTGTACCCCAACAGATATAGATACACTGATATTTCTCATTGCCATAATGTTTCATCTGACTACAGGCATATTAAAAATAAATAGTTTATTCTCATGTTTTTTCAGCATATATGTTTTAGCTCACCTGTCACAGAGTTGCAAGGTGAGCTTTTGTGATCATCTTTTGTCCGTCGTCCGTCCGTCTGTTAACTTTCTTTAAAGAACATCTCCTAAACCACTCAAGTGGTCTAATATTGAATTATTTTCACACAACTATTCCTTGGACGTCTCTCTACCAAAATTAATCAAAGAATTCTATTACATGCAGAAAAATCTTTACCAATTTTCTTATCAGGAGCCAGAAGACTTAGAGCTTTATTTTATAATTGCCTTTGCTATATGTCAGAGTTCAATGTCAGAAAAAAAAATTACTAAAAAAAAAAAATCCCTCCCTACCTGGCCTCAGTTGCCTGTATTTAAAATATTTGTTAGCCCTGTTTTAATTCAATGTTCTGTTGTTATTTTACAATATTACAATTTTTAAAAACAAGAGCACCGCATAACGGGTGCCACGCTCGGCTGCGGAAGCTTGTCAGATATTATATATATATATATATATATATAGATATATTTATTTTTTTTAGAGGTCAAAGTGACCTTCACCTTTGACCTAGAGACCCAAAAATGGGTGTGGAGAGTATAACTCATCAAGGTGCAGCTACATGAGAAGTTTCAAAGTTGTAGGTAAAAGCACTTTGATTTTAAAAACCTTAACAAAATGTTGACACGGACACGGACACGACAAGCTGGCTATGACAATACCTCGGGTTTTCTCCGAAAACAGCCGAGCTAAAAATACATGTACTATAAAATCCTTGTAACAGCTATGAAATCTAATATTATTTCCAATAAGATAATGAAAACAATAACTGAAGTGTGAATTATAACTTCAGTATTTTAAATAAAAAAATGGTTTTGTGTTGATACAATGAAAATTTACATATGTTCACATACTGCTAAATACAGTACAGCCAAAGCGTCACAAACATAATCCGCGGCTACGCCACGGCCAGATTATTAGTCCGCGGCGGCCGAATCGTGTGTTCACACGGCGTATCGCCGTGGCACTCGGCATCGATCAGCGCAACGACGCCGAGTCTGTATTAACCTCGCGTACTTTCGCGGAGTAAATCCGCCGCAAAACGTACGCGGCGGATCGAGTGAAAAGATATCCACCTACATGTACATACATGTATGTGTAGCGTAGAATTAATTACGCGCAACTGTTTATGTTTCGTTAGATTATCATTATTAAATTTCTAATCCAAAACACACTTCCGAGTTTTAATGCTAACGCATCCTTTGGCAAATTCTAGCGTCAAATAAACAGTGCTAAAATATCCTTTGTTTCATAAAAAGCGCACGCAAATTATGCAGACATGTACACTACGCGACCCGTGATTTTTGCGGCGATTCTAGCATCACCGCAATCGATGCAACGTGACAAATTGCGGTGATTCCGAGCGACGAGAAAATTTGGGTGATGTCTCGGCGACCGTCGCGCGATGTATCTCGCTGTTACGCAATCAGCGCGAATCACCGCGAACCGCCGTGGTTCACCTTTTAAAGAGATTGACATCAAGGGTTACACTGTACATTACATGTACATGTAACATATATGTATACACTTACATTATACATCGCAATAATAAAGCTTTTGTTGTTGTTGTATGCCATGGGGGTATTAGCTAAAATACTCCCGTTCCGACATGAACGTGATGAAGTAATGTCGGAAGCTTTAACGGCTCCAAATTAATATAACAGCGCAGAAGAATGATCATGCAATAATTATTTAACACAACATGTAAACATTATTTAACTAATTGCATTAGCAGAATGTTAATTAAAACTTACAATCAATTATATTCCAGGCCCGAATACACTACCACTGTTCAAATTCCATATTGTTGCAATATACATGTAGCGTAGCACTGTGTAAATTGAAAGTTGCATAGTGTTTCGTCATTGGTCGGTTATAAATACCTTGTTTCTCTACATGGTATTTGATTTCGACGAAACTAATAATTTGGTAATTTACGAGAAATATGATATAATTTTTCCATTTAAACTTTGATCTTACCGTGTGTGTTAATTGACGTTATTAATAATGTTAATACTTATTTTTGCATTTCATTAAGAATTATAACGTGTAGCCCTTTTGTTAACAGTGTTTAGCAAAATATTCGCGCCTTAAGACACGGGAAATTGTTTAAGTAACACTTTCATTTAAAGGTTAAATGTAATCGGTAGATTACATCTAATAATTTGGACTAAAATATGCTATACTTATTTATTTTCTGTTTCAGGCTCCAATGCGAATAACTTGTGTTACTCGCGTTACTTTCCGAGCGTTGTACATACATTCACAATGCTTGATAAGCCGGAAATCGGAAATATATTACTGTTCTATTTTTAAGTACATGTTATTATGAGATCGTGGTAAATAATTTGTTGTTATTACATCATTGCCTATATATTAAAGCCGTTAAACATTGTGTTTGTTTTGCTGAAAAAAAAACACGAGTATATCAACGTAGCACTTAGCGTTCGCAGAGTTCAATAAATTTATGATGACGTATAATGTACATTCATTTCTCTGGGTTTTCACGCCAAAAACAAAAAAAACCTCAACATTTGATTATTTAGTGTGTACTGTCCAGCGGGTGATAGTGTTTGTTCAAGTGTCTAATTGGCACTCTTTGTACGTGTTCAAACTGTGAAAAGATGTGACATTCACAGAAACAACAGGATGACGCTGCCAATTAAGTGCGGTAATGGATCAAAAGGCATTGACAAAAAAATAACAGTTTGGATATATTTTTCGGCGTTTACTCAGATGGTCTCTCAACAAAAAAACTATACAAGTCAAGGTATTATGTTTTACTTCTATCAGTAACGATACGGATACGGCGTGTTTGATTTGAATTGACTTTAAAAGAAGTATCAAATTGTTGGCGATATAACAGTTTTAAAAATACCAAAGAAACATTTAACCGAAATCAACAGAATTCAATGTTCTCTGCGCTACGCAGTTTGTATAAAAAATCAATACCTGCACACTCGTATACCTTGACCTTGTACATTGCCGCATAATTTTCGCGCTCATTTGTCGGGAAATATACATGATGACTATATTGAAAGCATTTGTTAACGTCGTGTTAACATTAAAACATCGGAAGTGTGTTTCGGATTATAAATTTTTATTCTCATTTGGGAATTTAATGGAACATTTATACTTATGGTATATTTGTTTTGAATTGTATATTAATTTTTTACAACGCTTTACGTGTGAAAAAAATGTTTTGATAATATTGTGCATTAATAGCACCATTTCCAGGAGGAAAACTTTTTTTACATGAAGGCGTATGACGCAATAAAACATTTTTTTGTAAGATTGTATTTTATCAATCTAAATATAAATACGCTCGTCCAATGAAAGCTGTGTCCCACATTGTGCGCTGTACTCTTTACACTTCTGAAAAATGGCGTAGTCATATGGTTGTTTTAATGAAATTCTCAAACATATTAACCGACATAAATGTTCAAGATTATTTTTTTGATGTTGGATTATCGGATAATTGTGAACATTAGAAGCGTTATGTACATGTATAAAGTTATCGATACGATTCGGTTTCTATATTGGCGAGTCATCGTTGTCACTGCGATCACGGCGAATTGCGGCGAATCACCACAACATTGAGGGGATTTAGCGCGAAGATTATCTTGTTCTCGCGCGACGTCGGAGTGACGAGTCACGTGAAATCGCGGTGATTTTCCACACAAAAAGCAAAATGCCCGCCTTGACTTCGCAAGTTAGGCAAAAATCACGGGTCGCGTAGTGTAGAACGTCGTTTGGAAAGTTTGTGTGTATTTTGTGTTGTATAAATACATGAACGTCAGGCGTAAATCGAGTGTTCAGTGGAGAAAAAAACGCCCCCATTAGACGTTATTTCATCATCTCTATAAATAGTAACAAATGCCAAAATGTATTTGATACTTAAGGAAATATCGAGAATGTTTGTGTATCGTAAATATTTACCAGCATTTGCTTTAAAACTGGAATATACGGGATTATCGGGTAATTAGTAGCGATATTAACTGTATAATATGAACAAAATAAAACGTGTTTATATACGCATATTCAAACAATAGTTATAATAAGCTGATAATTAACAAAACTACAAATACGTCGTCACTGTCTTGATTATTGATGTGGCTTCAAACTGCTAATTTTCTCAGCTAAAATATAATAGCGGAATCAACATGCAATTAATTTATAAATCCACCATATGCTGGAGCCTTGACCACTTGTATGTGCGAAAACATAATTACGTGACCTTGTTTATGTGTGAAATATACGCTACGGGCGGGAAACAAACTTAAAAATTGGCCAGACACATTAACTATGCTTACATGTATATTCTAATACAATCCGCGCACAATAAATTTATTATGATTTTAATTATTATTAGAATTGTTCTTTCAAAATTTGTTAACTACATGTAACTAATAATTTTTAAAAGTTTTTTTATTTCATGATGCGCATCGACTCGGCATCATGTCGCGGATCGCGGCATGCCTCGGCGGACAGATGCGAAGTTTCGCGGCGAAATGCGACTTGCCGCCGCATACTGACGCGGCTTCAACGACTGACGCGGCATCGACTCGTTTCGCCTTGCCGCCGCGGATCGCGAAATACGTTTGTTCCGCTTTGGCTGTACTGTATGAACAAGAAGTTACCCTCTCCTTTATTTGCAAAACACAATTTTAAAAAAATGAACCAGTAAACCTGCTTAAACCTTGTTTAGATTTTATAAATGCTATGTCAAAACATACATTGCATAAACATACAAAAAAAATTTCTTGATAAGATAATCCTCAATATGTTGACACAATTGGTCAATTTTTTATATAAATCACATATAAATGATAAACATATAACACAGCAAAGTCTTGATATATTATTAATTGCATGCCATTTTGTCGATACCAACTATTGATCAGACATTGTTTTCAAGGCCCATTGATTAAATAAATACCACCGTTTCCCTGTTTGTTACATAATTAATCAGGAAATATTCAGATGATTGGATTATGCTACCAGGACAAAATTCAGACCATGACTCAGCCTTTGTATGCTATCAGATATAGATGATGGTTTGGGACAGTTTTAGAAATAATTTCTGATCTGACAGCGGTTTTTTTTAGAGAAAGGGGAAGACGCTGGACGCTGGGTGAAAGGGGAAAAAAAAGTGCAAAAGAGACATATTAGGGGAAAAAATAAAAACTGTTCATTTCAGTGTCTATAACTCATCAAAAGAGGCTTGTCTCCGTCCTTTTTGTTCTTAAACACATTTAACACGTATTAAAGTCAAAGTCCTTAATTAAGTTGCAGGTGTAGATCTAATTATGGGAAATGTTTTCAACTATATTTCTGTACTGGGGCCGGGGGACGATGTCAATTTTGTGATTTCAATTTCATGATGAATGGGTTGACGATCTTGATCTGCTACAGTATTGGAAGGGAAAGGAGCAGCAGCTGCCGATTGTCTACTTTCACTTTCACAATGTTCGATGTTGATTACCTCAGAATCCTGATGGGTTATAACGGTTTTCGATTTTTTTTTTCCTTAAAAAATGCCTCGATGCGTTCAGTATCTTCCAATTCCGAATGTTTTATTATGTTTGTGTAAGAACGCCAATTGTGAGACATTTTTTTCTGTTTTCACGTTTATATCTTGGCTTGCACATAGCCCGGATGAAAATTCGACTGGTTTCTGGTAATTTATTGACGAAACACCCTTCTCGCGCAAGACCGGTATCCAGATAAATAGTCACATGATTATTACGATTAGTTGCCCAGTTTACATAACGTTATTTAAGAGCTATATTTAGAATAACTGGGATTCCCGAATTTTTTGTGTTCGTCTGGAGAGAGAGAGAAAGATCGTTGTACAGGTCATAATACACCAAATAGTTTCCCTATATAATTCAATGTAAAAGCGACAACTTTGAGCGAAAATAAATGCAACATTTTGCACATAGAGACCCCCATAACCATACCTTTTCTTAAAGGCCATTCTAAGCGGAATCGATTTATGCAATAAAAAAGATATGTCATGTACTATGCAAGAAAGAACTTGACACAAATCAAAATCGACTGTTTTTGCAACTTTTTTTTTCGGCCGTTTCTTAGTGGAATGTAACCTTTTCTAGTGCAATGGTTTACTATAGTCTTCAAGTGTATCATATTTCAGGGATTCAGTAGTGAACACCTATTCATGCCCTACCATTATCTCCGCAAGATAACACCTGAATAATGGTAAAAAGTGTAAAACATGCCTTCCTGTCAACTATGATATTTTTTTAGAGAGTACAGCCCTACATGAAGCGATCATTTAGTGTATTGTAACCTATAAGACAACGTTTACTGTTAACATCGCGAAAAATAAGCACTTCTCGATACTTATAAACCTATTTTCTATGTGCATGCCAATTTTCAGACCGATCTTTCACGTAGAAATGCTTGAAAATGCATTTTATTATAACGCCTGATAAGCCATGTGGCTTTCGCGTTCGGAGCTTTGATTTATTACGGGCGTTCAGGCGTAAAACGATTACCCTAAATAATTACAATCGGTCAAAATACTGGAATATTGTTACAAGCTATGTAGAAAAAGAAGTAAACAACTATTAAAACGTGTTCATGAGCTCTTTCAGCACAAATTGTTGCGATTTGAGATGCTCAAGACGAGTTTTTGTACATTTTTTTTCTTATTTTCCTCTGAAAACGTATTTTTTTCTTAAAAACTCACGATGCTCCTTTAATTCGTGAAACAAACGCATTTATTCCGTGAAATTTGCCAAAACGCATCATATCTCACTAAAAAAATGATGATTTTCTATAAATACAGCACCTTTGTGACTAGGCCTGGTTTTGCGTTTAGGTCATAATACACCAAATAGTTTCCCTATATAATTCAATGTAAAAGCGACAACTTTGAGCGAAAATAAATGCAACATTTTGCACATAGAGACCCCCATAACCATACCTTTTCTTAAAGGCCATTCTAAGCGGAATCGATTTATGCAATAAAAAAGATATGTCATGTACAATGCAAGAAAGAACTTGACACAAATCAAAATCGACTGTTTTTGCAACTTTTTTTTTCGGCCGTTTCTTAGTGGAATGTAACCTTTTCTAGTGCAATGGTTTACTATAGTCTTCAAGTGTATCATATTTCAGGGATTCAGTAGTGAACACCTATTCATGCCCTACCATTATCTCCGCAAGATAACACCTGAATAATGGTAAAAAGTGTAAAACATGCCTTCCTGTCAACTATGATATTTTTTTAGAGAGTACAGCCCTACATGAAGCGATCATTTAGTGTATTGTAACCTACATGGTGCAAATTGGATAATTGTCGAATGCCCAAAGGAAAAATAAACATTTCTTAGAGAGAAAATATTATATTTTGGTGAAAAATGATATTTTTGGTGGGGAAATTGTATTTTGAGGGGAAAAATTCTGGTAGGGGAAGACGCCGAATATCGGCGTCACTTTCTTAGTAAAAAAAACCCCTGTCTGATATCACATACATGTACATGTATTCCAGTTAAGAAATGAAATTTTGTATTTATTGCAATACCTAACCTTTTCCTTTTTTTGAAGCGCACTGGGGCCAAGACTCACATTCAGCTATGGATTTGATTTATTGTACTTATTATGTGCCTTTTATTTACGTATTCCAGGCTTCAGAGCTAAAATAAACTCGAACAAGAGGGCCTGAAAGGCCCAAAGTCGCTCACCTGAGATTCAAAGGAACTGACCTGTTCTGTGCAGACCAAGATGTCATTAGAACAAAATGTTCTTACCAACTTTCATGATTAGTGATCATTCAACACCCTGGCAGCCACGTTCTTCAACAGACCAGAACCATTTTCATACAAATCCAAGATATCATTAAAACAAATATTCTGACAAAGTTTCATGAAGATTCATGTAGCTCTAGAGTGTTCACAAGATTTTACTATAGCCATATATACATGTAGCCATATAAGGAAAAATGCCCCGCCCCTAGGTAGCCATGTTTTTTAAGCAAAGGTAATCATTTTCGAACTCATCTAAGATATCATTGAGACCAATCTTCTGACCAAATTTCATGACGATTGGACAATAAATGTGGCCTCTTGAGTGTTAACAATGTTTTACTAAAGCCATATATAGGCAGGAAAACTGCACCGCCCCCTGGTGGCCATGTTTTTAAAGCAACCAAAACCATTTTGGAACTCATCCAAGATATTATTTTAACAAATCTTTTGACCAAGTTTCATGAAGATCGGAAAATAAATATGCCCTCTAGAGTGTTAACAAGGTTTTACTATGGCCATATAAGGAAAAATGCCCTGCCCCTTGATAGCAATGTTTTTCAAACAAACGCAACCATTTTCGAACTCTGACACCCAAGATATCATTGAGACCAATCTTCTGACCAATTTCATGAAGATTGGACACTAAATGTGGCCTCAAGAGTGTTAACAAGGTTTTACTTAAGCCATATACAGCCATATAAGGAAAACTGCTCCACTCCCCTGGTGGCCATGTTTTTAAAGCAACCAAAACAATTTTGGAACTCATCCAAGATATCATTGGTACAAATCTTTGGTACAAGTTTCATGATGATCGGAAAATAAATGTGGCCTCTAGAGTGTTAACAAGGTTTTACTATAGCCATATAAGGAAAATGCCCCACCCCCTGGCGGCCATATTTTTCAACCAACCGGCATCATTTTTGAACTCGTAAAAAGATATTGTTGGGATGAATCTTCTGACCAAGTTAAATGAAGATCGGACAATTAATGTGGCCCCTATAGTGTTAACAAGATTTTACTATAGCCATATAAGGAAAAATGCCCTGCCCCTTGGCAGCCATGTTTTTCAAGTAAACGCAGCTATTTTCAAACTCATCCAAGATATCATTGGCCCGCCCCCAGGTGGCCATGTTTTTAAAGCAACCGAAACCATTTTCAAACTAATCCAAGATATCATTGGGACAAATCTTCTGACCAAGTTTCATGAAGATCAGAAAATAAACAATTACAATGTACGACAAGAGAGCCAAAGGCCTTAAGACACTCACCTGAGACCCAAGGAACTCAAATATTCCAAGCAGGAAGTGTTCACCATGTTTCACATTAGTCTTACAAATAACATGTAAATGGAAAACTTCCCTAACACCCGGTAGCCATGTTTGTGAGCACACCACAATAATTGTCAATTATACATGTATATGGTTTCTTTTTTTTGGTATGTTCCGAGCAAGTTTCACAAAGAGTGGGTAAATAAAGCAACGTCTATTGTCTTCACATGGATTAACTATAGCCATATAATTAAAACTTCCCACCTCATTATGGCCATGATTTTAAATTGGACAGGAACAATACCTCAATCACTAGAGAAAAAGACAATTTTCTGAGCAAATTTCATGAAGATTGGGCAAACAGATGTGGTTTCTTGAGTGTCCTCAAGATTAATCTTCAAGTTAATCTAGTGAACTACACATGTAGGTTTTGAATAATCGTGGCCAATGTTTGAATTTGGCAGTGACATCATCTGGACATATAAACTGTCCAAGTTTCAAGAAGATTGGGAAATAAATGTGGCAAATGTGTGCTTAAAACCTTTTCTTTAACTTGACCTAGTGACCTTATTTGTTGACCCCACATGAAATAGTTTCAAACTCCGACAAGGCATTATTTTCTAACCAAGTTAAATGAAGATTGGGCGATAGATGTGGCATCTAGAGTGTTAACAAGTTCTTTTCTTTAAGGTGACCTTGTTGCCTAGTTTTTGACCTCACATGACCCAGTTTTGAACCCTGCCTAGATAGCAATTGGACAAATGTTATGACTGCGAAAAATAAAGATTGGGCAATACATTTGGCCTCTTGAGTGTTCACAGGGTAAATAATGACAACAAACTATGGATGACAAACAACTGACAAAAGGTTTTGTCAAAAGATAACCATTAGCACATTGTGCTCAGATGAGCTAAAACATCTATAATGTAGTGTTGTACAAAAATGTTCTTTTTATTGGCTAAATATTAGTAGCCTGTAATGTTGTTTTTGTTATGGTTTTAGTTATTTGTTGATTTAAAAAAGGTCATATATTATTGGTGTGCAAATTTGAGTAATTTACAACACTTGGATGTTATAACCTACCCAAATAATAATTAAATTGGATTGAAAAAAACAACATAAGTTAAAAACATTACTTAAGTTAAATAATATATATAAATCATATAACATATCATATTATGTAAGTTGTTATGCAACCATTAATGACATATCTTAATTTCAAAACTTCCAAATACTGAGATTATAAAACATACAATACCAAGCCCCATGCCGGTCATAGGCCAGCAAGTTCATTATGCCTCCAGTATACAAAAGTTAATTAAATTTATGAATTGAATTTTCCTACCTGACAATAGTTATAATTCCACACAGTCTGTAGTCTGCAGGTATCCACATCTTCATGAATGGTTCATATCTGCCATTATGTTAGGTCCCCGTGGTAACACAGAATTACTCAAGGCCATTAGGAAAAGCTACCTGGAAATAACAGAGTAAAGTGGAGTCAGAATTAATTGAATTTACACATGAAATCAATTAAATATAGTGTGCCAATGCTAAAGCAGACATGAAGGTTAGCTTGTATGATTTACCGTAAAAAGTTGTGTATAAGGCGCACTTTTTTACCCCAAAATTTCATTTTAAAAACTTGATGCGCATTATGCACAACTACAGTCATGCCAAGACATTTTTTTGCCTGTCAGTTACCCAGTTGCGGTAATTTGCATTATTCTGTTCCCTGGTGTTTTAACGGTAACTATGTTAATAATAGTGTTATATTTAGGATCTGAAAAAGATGGACAAACATTATAAAGTTAACATAAATATTTTCTATCTTATTCAGGTACGTACAGAGCATTGAAATCAAATAAATTTGAAGAAGAGAATGAAAAACAAGGAAGCCATTTTTATTTAAATGTTATTGTTTTCCCACAATATTATTCCCTACTGTACTAGGGTTACAAAATTTATTTGGGGGCACTTGTCGATTTACAATAGTATGTCGGCAAGGTCTTTCCCGATATATTTATGATTATTTTTCTTGCTTTTCAAATGTGTTAATAAAATTGATGTTGTGTTTGTTTACACGTTTTCATACGTCTTGTCAAGATCGAGGATGTGATTATCGAGCAATTTGCGTCACCTGTCAAGTTTTGTGTAGCTGGGCTCTTATCAAAACATGCGAACCGGCAAACGGCTTCACACCTCCATTGTTTGTTTATCGCCGGTAATGTTGTAATGGTGTTAAGAAGTTTGAGTCGTTAAAGTCTCCTGTCAATTATAGACACTCGAAAAGAATGCATGATATCGGCAATGTAAATAAAATGCGCGGTTGTGAATTAGTCATGCATATGAATAACCACGTGACAATACACATCGATAATGTCAGTTTCTTATTTATAACTAATCCATCCGTTATGTGTACTCCTCCACAATAAAATCGTGGACAATTACTTCGGAAATATATGATGAAAACCTTGATGGTATCCTCATGGAAAGTGTGCATTTCATGCATAATTCATTTAAATCCAAACATTTATTTTTACGCATAATATGATTAAAAAAAAAACACACAAACTATTTGTATCGTTATCGACTTTAAAATCATTTATAATTGAAGCAATAAAAGAACACATACGATCGGCAATGTAAATATAACGATTTTCAGTTAGCCTGCGGTACGGAACTTTTCCCCCGATCTTTTTGCTTCAAAAACTGTTTTTCCAGATTTTTTAGCTTAAAAAAGTAGATGCTAGTTATACATAAATGCGCGTTATACACAGCGTTTTACGGTATCCAGGTTTAGATCTTATTAGCATTTATTATGTTAATACACAGCGTTTTACGGTATCCAGGTTTAGATCGTATTAGCATTTATTATGTTAATTAACCCCGATACATATTTTGACACATTTGTAGTCCCTTAGAAAGATACATTTAATTAAAGTGGCTGTCCAACAGATAAAGCGTCATTTCCACGTGATTCGATATTTTGGGAAACTACAAGGATTGCTTATATAGCTAAACAATACATCCGCTCTGAATGAGAGTGTGGATGGTTGAGTGGTCTAGGCGGGAGGTTTTTTACTCCAGGAATCCAGGGGTCAGTGGTTCCAATCCTGTTGAGGGTTACTTTTTTTCCTTTTTTAAAAATTGTATTCTTGTTTTTTTACTAGAGATTTATAGTTCAAATGTTTAAATTGATCAATATAAAGCATTAATTTTAAAGCATTTAATGACAAGCTTCAATACATGCCAAAATCTGTTGGACGGCCCCTTTAAAACCCTTTCCCACTCAGAAGCAAAGTGTAAATGGTTATGTGCAAACAGCATAAAACCAGAACAGTCTGCGAGTAACTTGCAGTCTGTTCAGGTTTTATGCTGCTTGCTGCTCATCAGTATGTAAGGGCATGAAATAAGAACTTTAAAACTTCAATCTAGTAAGAAAGGTCTTTAATTAAATTTAACTTTCTAAGGGACTACAAGAACGTCAAAATACGAATCTAAGTGGTAAAGGCCGGTTATATACCTTTCTTACTAAATTCAAGTTTTAAAGGCCTCATTTCCAACCCTAAGTTACAGATAAGCAGCAAACAGCATAAAACCTGAACAGAGTGCGAGTTACTCGCAGGCTGTTCTGGTTTTATGCTGGTTGCAAAAGCCAATTTCACTTTGCTTCTTTTGGGGGAAAGTGTTAACTCTTTAAGTGCTGGAACCGAATTTTGAAGGCCTTTGCAAACAGTTTGGATCCAGACGAGACGCCACAGAACGTGACGTCTCATCAGGATCCAAACTGTTTGCTATTCTGATAGTATTCTTTGAAAAATAATTTTTGAAAATGCTACATTTAGAAATTCTGCAGAAGACATTTTAGCAGACGACACGTTTCCCAGCATGCAAAGGGTTAAGGGAAAGATCTAGGATCACAAAAGGTACAGGGTGGTGCCCAAATGGACGAGGGTGGAATATGAAACTTAGGAAGTGACTTTATCAAATAATTTAATAAATTTAAGAATTTATTTGTCTTACACTTTGTAAACAAATTTTCAAGCAATGTCTTTTGATTTTCCATTTAATATTTGCCTTATTCTATAAATTTCAACACAAATTTATGTTTCTGTGATGACCAACCTATACAGGAAGGAGGAGTTACCAAAACAGGGCATGGTTCAGCACCATGCTATATCATTCTAGATCTTTTGCTATAATGTTTAGACCTGTATTGTTTTACAAAGAAATGTATTTCGAAAACTCTTTTCAGAAAAAAATAGAGCAGTGCTCCAGCAAGGTCCAGTTTTTTAACCATTTAAGGATTGAGGATAGGGAAACATTGTGTTGTTTTTACTTAAATTGGGAAATAGTGTGATTTTTATGTTAACAAAAATTTATAATACAAGTGTTTGTAACAAACAAAAATGTATAATACAAGTGTTTGTAACATTATATTTGCTAAGGTTCAATAAATACAGCTGGATAGACAAAATTAAGTTTTCACTTATTTAAAAATAAATTTTGGGAGAAAACCTTTAATTGGTTAATTTAGCAGTGTTTTTTCTCCACTTTGGGAATGGGGCCGGGTCCCTTTGGATTTAGAAAATTTGCGGCGTTTTGACTAATATTAGGTAATTAGTGTTGTTGTTGTTTTGCTAAAAAAATGCTTCAAAAGTGAGAATACAAGTGCTTTCAGAATTATATTTACTAAGGTTGAACTTATATGGATGGGAGTTGAACAAAATATTGAGATCTAAAAAAAAATAATTTGAGATTGGATATGGGGAAGAATTTCGGCCAAAAAATTGACAAAAACAACACTGTGGGCCTTAATGGAAGGGCGCATAAACATGCTGCCCAAACGTCTCAATCCACCCACCATGCTCAAGAGATTCTGCTGGTTCAAAAAAAGTTGTCACCACTTATCAAGCCTGCAACTTTCAAAAATTGTTTGCCATTTTATTTTTTTGACTCAAATCAGACTGCACATAACTGCATTTGCCTAATTTATAAGAATAAACTGCATCCATACCTTGCATTACAGTCCTTAACTGTGAAAACATACATTTAATAACTCTTAAATTCATCAACGTATTGAATAATATTAAATGTTGTCAAAATTGTTCTTTTTTTGTGTCCTGACACAAATGTAAAACAACACAAAATTAACAGTTAACTTGCAGGTTTTCTTTCAATTAACATGCTTTTGCTGATGTAACCAAACGACAGCATCCATCGATTCAATAGATTTTGAAGAGCAGGAGTTCAATCACCCCCATAATACAGTACACAGCCAACACAGAACAAACATATTTCGCGATCCGGGGAGTCAAGGCGCAACGAGTCCATTCTGTGTCTGCCGTTGAAGCCGCTTCAGTATGCAGATTCAGTTTCACAACACTCTTGTCTGCATTAATAAGCTTATTAGAGATCTGATAGTCTGTTAATAAAGAACACTGTATAATAATGCCCTCAGGGCATGTTTGCACTGCACTATCATTACTATGCTTCAGGAAGTGACTGACAGCTAAAAAGAGCTGCTTAAATTGTCAATAATGTACATAGTACTCAGGCAAAACATTCGCTTTTAAAAACGCACATATTAAAAAAAAAAAATTCCTATTTTTACGATTTTGAAATCATTGGCAATATAAAACATACATGTAGGAAACCTGAACGCCCTTTTTCTATCTGATCACAATCACATTATTAGAATGCAAATTTAAATTTGAAGTTTCCAACTTTCAATACATTAACTTAATTTGTTCAGAGATACTAGTTTTATTAATTAGAAAAACGATGTTTTGAATGAAAATACATGTCATATGTCTAAACCTAAGCTGTAATTCTGTGACCTGCTAAGAAATTTCACAGCAAGTAAATTTGAGATTTAGAGCAAATATTGATATGATATAAACATTATTCACTTTTATGCCAATATTGCTTGTAAGTGAGGGGCTTTTTAACAATTAAATAACAAGAGGTGTGTTTGTCAGAAACACAATACCCCCTTCTCGCCACTTTGATTAAAAAAAAATTGTTTTATCATTTGGCAGGTTCAAATATAGAGAATACTATGTTAGTGTGATTGTGTACATAAATTTATCCCACGAGTGAAGAAAGGCTTACATGGCGAGGCTTGCCTATTTATCCTACAAAATATTTTTTAATTATCCCCACGCTTTTTGAAAAGCGTGGGGATATTGTGGTTATCTCCGCCCTCCGTCCGTCTGTCCGTCCTGGCCACTATCTCCTGCTACACTATAAGCACTAGAACCTTGAAACTTACATACATGGTAGCTATGAGCATAGGTGCGACTCTGCACTATTGGGAATTTTGATCTGACCCCTATGTCAAAAGTTATGGGGGTTTGGGTGGGGCCGGGTCAGAGATTTTCCCTTATTTTTATGCCCCCGGTATGGTGCATTGGCCATAACTTTTGCAATATTGAAGATAGCAACTTGATATTTGGCATGCATGTGTATCTCATGGAGCTGCACATTTTGAGTGGCTAAAGGAATTAAGGTCAAGGTCATCCTTAAAGGTCAAAGGTCAAAAAAACAAATCCAAGGGAAGTAATAAGCTTTAAAGGGAGGTAAGTAAATAACCTGCCAAATGATATAAAAAAATAAATAAATCAAAGCGGTGCATGGAGTTACACAGTAGTGGCGCAGAGATGTATTTAGTATTCAATTGTTTGTGTTAACTCATCTGTGAAATGGTTTAGCTCATCCATCTAATGTTTATACAAGGGATTATAAAATATTGGCGCAAAGGGACACCTGTATATAAGAGAAGAGATAGAATGCAGTCAAGCATAAAAAGCATGAGAAACTCATGGAATAGAGCCTCAAGAATCTATAACAGGGCTGAAACTTTCACTTTGTTCAATTACAATTTTAGACTCATTACTGAAAATCTGTCAAAATGTTCAAGTGGGAAAAATGTGAGAAACAATTTTAAGCAAGATGGACTTTGAACAGGCACGTCAAAGACAGACATGAAATTCAACATATTCATTGTTGTGTACAAGATTGCGATAGAAAATTTCTGAGACACTACTATTTAGTCAACCATTTAACCTCAAAACATAACTTTTCCAAAACAGAAGCAAGAAGATTGGCTATAAAAGAGCATGTTGAGCCATCTCATAAGTCATTCCAATTAGGATGACATGTACATAATTGAATACAATGAAGTTATTTCATTATTAGATTTGTTAGGAGAGCAGGATGAGAAGGAGAAATTAGGGTATAGATTTTCACTCATTTTTTAAGTTATTTTACATTAACTTCTTCATTTCTACACCAAATCACTTCAAATTTATACTGAACATCTCTTATGACAATACGGTCAATCTCAACTATGCATGGCCCCATTACCAACCCTGGGGCGCCCCTGAGTCAAACATGTGGCGTGGGGATACGCGTCGGCCTCTGCCGCGCCATTTCTAATTTAATTTATTCCTGATGCAATCAAAATAGTAGTCTTTAATTGATAAAATAAAAGCAAACACATAAAATTTACTGAATCTAACATTGCGTAGTAACATTAATTGTGATAATTCCTGTTTACAAAATTCGAAATAGTCTGTAAGAATTCCACGCAAAAGAAGAGTAATGAGACAAAATATGGCTATATGCCTCGATTAAGATTTAATAAGCGTTCCAAATGTTACACACTCAAGTAGAACACAGACGGTTGTGTTCAAACTACTAGTCTTGTTTAACCACTGTACCAAAAAACAAACATGGCTGCCATTTTGAAATTTACCAATGTTTAGACGCCTACGTGAAGCATGATTCAGCATTTATCCCTGCCGATATTGTTAATTTTATATCCCAACACTTTTATTCACATTCATAATATTATAATAATATATCATAAACACACACTAACTCGTTAAACGACTGCGTACCCAATGACCTGAATGATGCAATCAGGGGTGGAAGGCCAAATAAGTATAGTCCCTATGTACATGGTCTAAAAATATCTGTGGGATAAACCTTATCTAACAAGATGCGTTTGTGAAACACAATGTCCCCCTATATGATGTTTGACCTTGCAGGATGACCTTGACCTTGACCCTTCACCACTCAAAATGTGCAGCTCCATGAGATACATGTACATATGCATTTCAAATATAAAATTGCTAGCTTCAATATTGCAGAAGTGACATTACATGAGCAATTTTGACCCATATATTTGACCTTGAAGGATGACCTCGACCTTGACCTTTCACCACTCAAAATGTGTAGCTTGACATGAGATACACATGCTTGCCAAATATCAAGTGGCTATCTTCAATATTGCAAAAGTATTCATAAAATAAGCGATTTGGGCCCCATATATTTGACCTCTGACCTTGGAGGATGATCTTGACCTTTCACCACTCAAAATGTGCAGCTCCATGAGATACACATGCATGCCCAATATCAAGTTGCTATCTTCAAGATTGCAAAAGTATTCATAAAATAAGCGATTCGGGCCACATATATTTGACCTCTGACCTTGAAGGATGACCTTGACCTTTCACCACTCAAAATGTGCAGCTCCATGAGATACACATGCATGCCAAATATCAAGTTGCTATCTTTAATATTGCAAAAGTATTCATAAAATGGACGATTTTGGCCACATATATTTGACCTCTGACCTTGAAGGATGACCTTGACCTTGACCTTTCACCACTCAAAATGTGCAGCTCCATGAGATACACATGCATGCCAAATATCAAGTTGCTATATTCAATATAGCAAAAGTTATTGCAAAATGTTAAAGTTGGCGCAAACCAACCAACCAACAGACAGGGCAAAAACAATACAATCCAACCCCTCTTAAGCAGCCAGTCAAGGGAAACAGCCAAATTGGCTGCTTAAGCAGGGTGGCCTTTTAAGAGGGGGTTGGGTCATAGGGAGTCTAGAGTTGATGAGTGCATGGCCAACTGTTCAATTTTTGTATAAACAAAATGGTAAATATGTGTACATGTACTAAACAATGTATAGACTTAAAATGATTTTATTTCCTCCTTTCTAAAGTCAGCTATTAAACAACATTTCCATTCAAAAAAAATATTCTATTCATCTTTCTTATTATCATCATCAATATCATCCTCATCAGAATCAAGTCAATGAAAAAGAATCATTCTCATGATTTGTTGTTCACAGAATGCGCGTTGTATGGCCCCAATCTGCTTAAGATGGGAACAGTTGTGAATCAGTTATGCGTGAATAACTCCCGTGTCACTATCAATCAATCGACAATTTAATTGGTTTATTGCAGTTTAATGTCTTTGTAATACCTACCGCACAAATTGGTCCTGACAGTGATCTCCCCCACGATAAAATCGTGGCCAGTTACTTAAAAGACTGATAATAGCAACCAGGTGTAATCCTACTGGTAATCGTGCTTTTCATGCATAATATTATAAAAACATTTATTTCGCCGCGTAAATGGTTTTATTAAAATTAATATTGAAATCATTGTAAATATAAAACAAATATAAATGTTTTGTTAAATTCCCAAATGAGAATCATAATTTGTTATCCGAAACACACTCCCGATTGATTTATGTTAACGAGACATTTACAAATTCTAGCATCAAAAAAGTCCTCATGTATTTCCTTTGTCCCGACAAAAGCGCGCGAAAATTATGCACCAATGTACAATGTCACGTCATACCCATGCGTGCGTGTATTGATTTTTGGATAAAAACTTTGTAGCACAGAGAACATGTAGAGCAGTTGATTTCGGTTAAAAGTTGCGTTCTTCTTTTAAACTTTTAATTTAAGCCGATAATTGTCATAAATGTGTGCTTGAAATAGTATGATTCAACAGCTACAAAAAATAAATTATAAATTAAGAATCTCTTTTCCAGTACTAATAGATTATATTCGCATGTTCGGAAACAAAAAGATCAAAGGGTCGCATGTTGCTTTTAACCCGATAACCCGATAATCTGCAGCTAATTAATTGCAATTTGAAAACTGGCTGTCAAAATGTTTATCACACATCACGCTTCAGTACTGCAGAGCCTAAACCGCAGACTGGAAGTACGTATCGATTTTTTCGCCGTTGCGTCGGTGTATTTTGCCAGTGTACATGACTGACTTACTCACGCGTGACCACTCATATGGGGGAATTAAACATTTGGGATGCAAAATTGCTGGCCGCTGGCCGGAGAAACGGGGTTACCGCTAAAGAGGGATGCATTATATAGTGTTTATCGAAGGTCGTGGCACAGACCGGCCGCCTACACGGGGCGACCGGCGATGAGGGGTGACCGGAAGTAGGGGTTGGACTGTGTGTCCCTCACTACTATAGTGGGGGACCAACCAACAGACCAACAGACAGGGCAAAAACAATATGTCCCCCACTACTATATTGGGGGACATAAAAATATCTGTGGAGAAAACCATATCTTTTCTTTAAGGGTTGTATTGTGTTCTATAAAATCATTTAGCTGTAGGATAAAATTATCTCCCTTTGAAGCTTATTACTTCCCTTGGATTTGTTTTTCTGACCTTTGACCTTGAAAGATAACCTTGACTTTAACCTTTCACCACTTTAAATGTGCAGCTCCATGAGATACACATGCATGCCAAATATCAAGTTGCTCTCTTAAGTGACATGGAAGTTAAGAGATTTTTTTCGAAACCTAAACGAAAAGTGTGACGGAAAGACAGACAGAAAGACGGTACGATCACTATATGCCCTCCTTCGAGGGCAGGGCCCTCGATTTGCACTTTTCACCGCAGAATATCGGCGGCTTCCCTCATGAAAAAAGTATACTTTTTTCCCCTATTTCAGCTAAAAATTCCCCCTCCAAAAAAAGCAAACTTTTATACCTATGTTGCCAGCTGATATCATGCTATTAACCTTTGATTAAATGTATATTTATTTAAATTACATTAAAATATATATCAATTTTAAGTGTTGAATAGTTGGTGAAAAGATCATCTAAAATTCCCCTTTTTGCCCAAAACGACGCGAAATTCTCCCCTCTAAGGGCCCAGGCCCTAATCCCCCAAAGTGTAGCAAGGGCCCTGGAGGGCATAAAAAAATAAGTCAAGGGTATAAAACGTCGAAAAAATGCTGTCTTGGCGTGGACGTTGCCATCTTTTTTGTCATGTAATTATCCCCTGGTCGTGGTCAATCAATTTTAACAATTGTGGCTAATCAATATGAAGCCATAATTGTGACTTGATCATTGATGATTTAAATGAAAAGGGAACACACACCTTAACCAAATCAAAATCCTCTGCTTTAAACTACAATTTGTCACATTAACAAATTAAGATTGTTGTAACATTAAATTAATCATGAACCAAATGCAACATGAAGTATTGAGGATGGTATTTACACGCAGGATGTTTGGGCAAACCTTACAATAGATTGCCTATTCGTTATTCTGGCTGAATGGCATTTGTCTAAAAACCTAATATAACAATTCTAACAAAAAATTAAACAAAATGTTCAAACAATTTGAGTTATTAATTTTTATATTCACATAAAGATCCAAGTACCATCAGTCAAGTTTTAGGCAAAGAGCTCGAGTCCTGTAGTAAGTGGTTAATTGACAATAAGCTATCCCTCCATCTAGGCAAAACAGAATGTATTCTTTTTGGTTCGAAACGTTAACTCACCATGGTGGACAATTTTCATATACAATGTAATGATCATGTTATAAAATCTCAGAAGTATGTAAAATATCTTGGTTCTGTTCTAGATGCTGATTTGTCCGGTACTTCTATTGTAAATAATATCGTCAAGAAGGTTAACTCTAGACTTAAATTTTTATATAGACAACGTGATTTTTTAAATAAAAGTCTTAGAAAAAGCTTATGTAATTCTTATGTAATACAATGTCATTTAGATTATGTATCCTCTTCGTGGTATTGTGGACTCACGAAACAGCTTAAGCACAAGTTACAAATAGTCCAAAATAAAATGGTTCGTTTTATTAACAATTCCCATTGTAGGACATCACTTGTTGTATCGCATTTTGAAGAACTTGGTTTATTGAACGTTGAGCAAAGATGCAAGCAACTTCGGCTTAACCACATCCAGTGCCCCAGATAAGCTGCGTATCTGCGTCTTTCACCCTATTAAAATGTTGAAAAACGCAAAGAAATTCAATATCATGCGTATTGAAAACGCTATCAATTTGATTTTTACGCAAAAGCGTAAAATTCGATGCGTACGACACACTAGCTTCGATCGAAAATGCTTTGCTCATGTTCGGTATTTTCTTTTGAAATTATTATCGTAACCCGGAGACGCTTTTATTCAGCAAGCGCCTGGATGACAGAGCAGAAAAACAGGCAAAGTTATTCAAACGCTCTGCGGACTAGACATAGATATCATAAAGCGTTTGACCATAATATTGACAACGGCATACATGCGTTTTCAATCTGACTTAATCCGTCGTTCATTGTGCGTGTATTTGTAAAGCGTCTGTACTGTCAGTTTATATTACGATGCGAAATAAAAATTCCAAAGAGAGGTCGAAAGACGTCCGCTATTGTTGCGCCAAAATATCTGTCAATCACAAACTTTCTCGAAACAAGAAAGCAAGAGCCAATAAGTGCCGAATTATTCGTGTTATCGATTTTTTTTAGTTTTAAGTTTATATTAAGGACAGTTTCAAGGATTAAAGATGTTATGAAACATCAGTTTATTAAAGTTAATTATGATAGTTTACAGTTTTATTGCATCAATACAAGTGTGCAGCTTTAACATAGGTAAAGCAGAAATGATTTTAAAGTATGCATTTTTTTAAACTAATTTCACCCTATTTCAAGAATGAAATCACCCTATTTTTCAAAATCAATGGGTGAAAACCCTATTTCCCAAATAATTATCTGGGGCACTGCACATCCATAAGATTTTCTACAATAAATGTCCATGCTATGTGAAAGACAATTTTGTCAAATGTACAGATGTCCATCAGTATGGGAATAGATCCCGATTTAATTTTTATGTACCTCAAGTTGATGGCTTTACTAGTTCTTCATTTTACTACAATGGTATTACGGATTGGAATGCATTACCCGATAATATAAAGTCCATCAAATCGAAATTTACTTTTAAGAAACTTGTTAAGACACATCTATTAAATGATATGAAGGTAGACGAGAATTCCATGTATTTTTACTTTTAGATTTGTTTTAATTTATGTAATTCATTATTTTTATGTTATTTATTCGTGTCAGTGTATTATCATGTCAACTTTTGAAAGATCCACTTAATTTGTAGAAGAAATCATGTGTAGGATCATGTCGATTCTATATTAAGAACAGAATAAACAATATATTTATAGTCACTTATAAGATCTGTTCGACTAAATCCAGGGACCCCGTTGGAAATAAGCTTTTTCATGTTTACATGTCTAAGCTTTACGGGTTATCCTGTGTATACATCATGTCGTAATCTTATTTGGATCTGTGATAAATGGCACCATTCATGTAATGCATGTTTCGGAATATGATAATAATGCAATCTATACGTTATTTATTGCCTTGATTGCATTGAATTGTAAATTGCTTGACATGTATGCACAAATAAAACAAACAAACAAAATCTTTTATTAAAAGTGTAAACTGCTTTTTAGAATTGAAGTGTTTTAACCTGTATAACACCATTGTCAGTCGAATACATAGGTTCATGAAAGCTATTGTAATAACTTACCAGAAATTCAATTCTCAGGAATTGTCATAAGCTCTTATGCTGCTTCTAACAATCAATATTCTCTCTCTTTGTCATCACATTATCATTTCCAAAACACAGTGACCTAACAACACTTCCGCTATTTCGTGTTTTGCACTTCCGAAAAATAACACCTTAATCTGTGTAGTTTTTGTCTATCACAATGGCGCAATTATCTTATTTTCAACAATAAGTGCATAAGATGTTTGTATTGTGTGTGATCAAATGTAATAAATCAATATTTGAGAGTTCTATGATCACAATCTATATTTTGTGTATTCATACGCCAACGAGCAATTCGCCATTTTCAGTGAGTTTTCCCACCCCTCTGGTGTTTATTGGTAATAATGTAAACAAACGAACATGTCGTTTTTGTTATCGCAACACTCATGTTAGTTGATGTTTAGGTCACTGGTGTTTGCATCAAACAAGTTATGACAATTTCAAGTTGTGTATATAACATTTCAATAACATTCAAAATTGAACTCGTTCAGACTCCGTTTTCGAAAGTTGTTGATTGAACGGATGAAATCGCAAAATGAAAGTAGACATTTACTCAATCGAGTCAGATGTCATAAACATACAATAAACATACAATAACAGTGATCAGTAGATTTTGAAAAACAGGAGTCAAAATGACCCAAGGTCTCAAAATAATGAGGGGTCAAAATAAAAATGATAATAGTCAAAGCACTAAGTAGCTTGAATGTTCATACATGCATGTATTTGTAAAACAGAGAGCTTATTTATCATAATATTATAACTCCTGCAAACAAATAGCCTTGCATTTTGACACATTTGTTTTCCACAATCCAACTTGAAAAAGGACCGAAACAATCGTGTATGGAAATAATAATACAGTTTTTGTAAAAATGTTTTATTCATTATGTTATTATCTTCATAAAATTATCTTAGAACATATCTAGGCTCAGTCTTCAATCAACAGACAGGGCCCTCAATCTGTCAAATCCACGACCGAAATTCGGCCGCATTCCCCCCCCCTGAAAAGTATACTTGTTTCCCCTTTTTGGGGGAAAAATTCCCCCTAAAAAAAAATAATAAATAAATAAATTATTTTTTTATTTAGATAGATGTCTCATGATTATTATATATCTCAATTCTATTTTAATTTAATCTTGTCAAACATACTAAATTATGAAATAAGCAATGAATATAGTGCAAACATGTACAAATGTAATAATTAGATAGTAAGTAAAAAATCCCCCCAAAAGGAAAAACGTCGCGAAAAATTCCCCCTGTTATGGGTAGCGACCCGCTTCCCCTAAAATGGATTGGGGGGGCCCTGACAGAAATAAGAACTATCTTTATAAGATATGCTGTATAGAGTTGATTCAGGTTGGTGATGATGCAAGATAAAGAGCTATATCAAAGAGATACAAGTTAGCCAATGCCTTTTTCTGCTCAGTTCTCAGCTGCATCACATGCAAATATACCACGGGTTGTTTTGCAAGATTTCTTTGCTTATTTCGCATTATTCGATATTAATGATCATGTAAGATGATATATCAGTAGTTGCAATAATCCAACTCCCAGCTATTGACCATCCGGGTCGCAGAGCTGTACATATGTACCCATAAAAGCTCAGAGCATTCAAGAAGAACTACATATATCTGTATACATACAGAACAGAAATACATCATATAAATGAGCAAAATGAAATAAAGTTCACCTAGTTCACGTGATAGCATTTATATAACGATTCTTTTACATGTACCGACTACGAACTGACCTTGATATAATGCGGGATGCAATGCTATGCATTAAAGTGCTGGAACGACAGCTTGTTTTAAGCTTTATACTTTTACATGTTTAGTGCTCAATTTCGAAAATATTTTGGTCGAAACGAATATCAGGATTATCGGAAAAAACAATACTTATATGATCTTAAACATACTAGTGCACAGAATGCAATACGGCAGTAATTTCGACACAGCCTTAAAGTACAAACGCTCTGGTGCTGACAATCTTGTAATCATAAAGGGGCGCACGCAAACTTTATTGAAATCAAGAGTTGAGTGTGAAACTGTTCTATTCCTTAAGCCTTGATATTTGAGATGCCTTCATATTTGAGATAAAATTGTTTCATGCTGAACACGCAATTGGTATTGTTGCAAAAAGCACAGAAGTGTATCCTTTTTCATACCCTATACTTCACAAAAGGAAATCAATTGAATTACCTATTAATATAAATTTGATAGCTGTTACTGTTTGTAGATTGCACGTTGTCTATTTGTAAAAATGTCTTGCCTACCAGCGGGAAATTTTATATTCAAATTCATTGGACGCTTATATATAAATAGGGCGAATACATTTTCAGAACTGAAATTCTGAATCAAGGTTTCCCATAGTTCTTCTTGAATGTTTTTAGCTTTTATGTGGAGATACGTACCTGGATGGTCAATATCTGGAAGTTGGATAATTGCAACTATAAGGTTTCCCAAAAACGTTGAGCATTATATGTTGTTAGAGGTAGGGTAGTCAGTTAGCAGTATTAACAGGGCTTTCCTTAGACCTCAAATCTCAAGAGTCAAGGACTCTTGGGACCATATTTTCAAGAGTCAAAATCAAACTTTTAAGAGTCCTAATAATAACGCAGGAGAGTCAATGATTTTTTGCAATTTAAGCAAATTACTGAGATATAATATATAAAAAGCAACAAATTAAAAGATAGATGTATGTTAACATTTATTTCTTACATTGTACTGTCACTACAACACTAAGCATTTAAACACAATATTTCAATGATTAATAAATACAAAACATGTATTCTAATACAACATTAACTTCATCATCATGTATACAGCAGAGTAATATGTCATATGTTCTAAACAACATCTCAAAGAGTAATATGTCATATCATGTCTTACACAACATCTCAGAGAGCAATATGTCATATGTCCTACACAAAATCTCTAAGTTTACATACGAAATATGTATTCTAATACAACATTTACTTCATGTATACAGCAAAACAATATGTCATATGTTCTACAAACCAACAATCATTTGAGCAAATAAATAAATCATTCATGCATTTAAAGAGTGATCTCATTTGGGTGCCCTAGTAAAGAAAAGGTAATAAAACAACACTATGACTACACACACACACAACTAACATAAAACCAGCAAACTATCACTTTCTTCTCTTGCACATGTCCTGAAACCTGCGCAGCACATTCTGTGATGGAAAGTCACTCACTGATATACAAAATGTGAAAAAAAAACATTTCCGCTGGCTATCACAAAAAAAAACAACAACATACGGGTGGTACCTAAACACAATAGCCTAAATAAATCGGTAAACTATAAAAGGAAATTATTTCTACTCACCGAAAAAGGTGCCTCCGTATTTAATCCCATCAAAAATTCCGACGCCCTTTAATTATTTCATGTGCCATCTTCACTGAAGACGTGCGACAAACATGCCATTTTCTATGCCTTCTCAAACGGTCAATTATTACGCCTACATGTATTTTGTTATCAATTAGCTCATGCAAAAATTGTCACTTTGCCACAAGGTCAGTTATATCGGTTCAATAGTTATTTTTAGCAACTTTGATGCAAAGCGTGTTATTTGTCGTTGTAGACATTACATATGCCAGCATAACTTTCGCGCGTCTTTGAACTGAGCAATCATGAAGTAAAACAGTGATGGAAATACATTCTGACATACTCTGGAAATATCTCAAAATATGCCTTACGGTGTTCTGTGGATATGGATGTTATTATTTTATATTGAATATTATTAAAACTGACGCGGATGAGTCCATTCTGTTTTGGTGGATTTATAGTTCTTGCTCTGAGCTTTTATGAGTACATACGTACAGCTCAGAGAGTCAATAGCTGGGAGATGGATTATTGCAACTAGGTGGGTTTAATACACGTCTTTTCCGCAAACAGCTGATAACAAACGCTATGATAAACAATGGAAATTTAATACGCGCATCATCGAACCAGCAGTGTTTTAATTGGTCAATACTAGATTTCTTAATTAACCAAACTCCGCCTACTGGGTGGACTTGTGCTTCGATGATTGGAAACGGGCGTTAACGATTAGCATGTACTAAATGAGATACTCCGCCCCGAGCCAATTATCGCTTAGTCTTAACAACTTTTGATCTCGTTGACGCAAGTCGGTATATTCCCCCGGGTCAAATGTGACGCATGACGTAATTTTCTCAAGAGTCAAAAAGGGGTCTTCTGTAATTTTCAAGCGTCAAAACCCGGGAGCTCGGGTCAAAGGAAAGCCCTGATTAAGGTGTAAGGAAATTATCCCCTTGGACATAATCACTCAAGGAAAAATCCCTGACATTATCTCCCAAATGCATTGTCCACTTCCACTGCCTTAATGGGCATTGTAACGGTTTCTAATAAACTAACAGAGAGTCAAAAGAAATGAAGAAAACATTGCTCCACGGTTGTCAAGGGAATCTGACCTTTTGTTTTACCAATACTGTACCCCCATTTATAAGGATGGGGATGTATGTGATTAGAAGTCAAGAAAGATGAACCTAATTAATATTTTATCTGCTTTTATGAACCAGGGAGGATTTTTTCTGCAGGGAATAATGTCCTCTAATGTACCGGGGGTAGGGGTGGGGTTGAGGGGGGGGGCAATGTACGGCAGGAGGATTATGTCCTACATTCTATCCCATGATTATAGATATAGAAACACTACATTCGGTTTCATGGGAGAACCAGAACCTTGTGCCTTTGGAAAGATCTTTTTTCAGAATGCTTCCCATGTAGTGATCGAAGCAGTGACCACTCGGTCACAAGGCCGTTTGTTACAGCATTTAGAATCTGGCTATAAACCGTGTACTTCAGGTTGTGCAGGTGGTTAAGCGAGCGAATCTCCATTTCCTGCAATGCTGTCAGGGATCAAGCTGCCATTCACGTTTGAAGATGAGGCTTCTAAAGAGAGTCATGATCTGAACGTCGATGGAAGGTGAGAGGGGAAAAATCCTCATTTTATCAATTTCATTGTGAGATTTTCCAAGCTACATCGTATGTTGACATTTTTTACAAGAAATTAACCTCCCATGCAATGTCAGTTTTAAGGCTATTTATAGCATTCAAATATTGAAATGTGATCAGTCAATCAGAATCCACGACTCGAGAAGAAGCTTATTTTCAAAATGGCTGTTTGACATTATCAACACGATCGATTATTTGGATGTTAACAGACGATAAACATTTGACAAAAATATATAAAGAAATATAAAGACCATCTGTGATGTAACATCTTTATGAAAATTATCCACGACTCAACAGGAATATAACATACTTATATTGTTTTGTTCTTCCTCTTCAGCTTTGTCACAACTGAAGCCACTTTTATCCAGCCCCAACCTCACCAGGATTTCACCATGGACGGTAAACCAGTTCCACTAGCTGAAACAATTTTGAACTCCTGACTTCAATGCCTTTAATTTTTGACGTCCCAGACATAAAGTTGGAAGTCCCACTTTCATTTCAGAATTTTAATAAATCCATCCGTGTGTGCTGATTTCTGGATCCATACTTGTTCCAACTCTATCCATTGCCCTATAATCCAGTATAATTACAATTCATATTTTCAATCAAGTGATACCATGTGCAAGCATCGAGTAATATTCATATAAAGTAGTAACCATCCATCAAGAAACGAATTTTAATTTAGATTGAATATAACAGAATTCCACAGAACATTTTTGAAAAAGAAAGTGATTTTCTGAGAATAAAAACTTCTTTCTGTTAATCTTACCAAGTACCAATTATTTTTTTTTACGGCCCATGTGTTTGAAAACAGCATACATGCGTGTTATGGTACATCAAAGGTACAAAATCCACCAATTGTGTTTAGTGAAAAAAATTCGTATTATTATCATAAGAACTAATTGCATGACTCAGTCAGCATATATTGAATTTCAGTGGAAAGGGGACTTGAAAGAGTCATATTAAAAGTGTTTTTTTATCAAAGCAGCCCAGAAGCATTTTCTTGCCATCATATTTCATCCATAAAGATTTGGACTTGTTTGTTTCTTATTTGAATCACCTGAATGGCTGATAGATATTTTGTTAACATAATTTCTCTCCTGAAAACTTTTCCTGAATTTCATTATTCCTGATAAGAGTTTTTTACACTTAATCTGCTTCTTATTAAGGCAGTTCAGCAAACAAATCTCTTTGGATTATACAGGGATTTCAATTGAAGCAGAATCCTGCATTTTGATGCGAGCATTTTGCAATTTTGTCACTAATTTATATAAAATGACTTCATTTAAAAAAAAAGTTTTGCATGTTATTGTTCATTTTTCAGACTCTACCAGTAATGCTGCCCACCAGTCGGAGGTGAGTAGATCAAATCTCTCATGTGAGATCTGAACGGTTATTGCAGTCTTCGAAATTAGCTTTGAAAAGTTACATGCCAGTCGGGCCAGTTACTTAAGAATTTTTACATGCCCAACATATTTTTTACATGCCCAAACTTTTTTAACCAAAATTATAACAAATCACAACATTTTAACACTTACATGCTACTCATAGTAAAGCAGAACATTTGTTTCAATAGTAGTGAATACAATTACATCTAATCAATCACTAGAATTAAGATGGTCGATCGTTACACCAGTGCTCTTGAAAAGAGCGTTCTCTGGTGTCCTTGTACCATTTCTTGGCTTCCTTTTTCTCTAAATCATTGTCAATTTTCTATTTTGGAAGTGCTTTATCGGTCTTAGCCCCATCCAACATACCTAAGATACTGCCTCTATGTCGACAATGACATTTGTTTACATTGACAAAAACGGAAGCGTATTACTTGATTGAAATGATCGATTCAAAAAGCATCTTCTCGATTAATGTCTAGAGAAACCGTCGATAAGAACCGAATGTGACCGAACTGCATCGGTCAAAAACAATAACGATGACGTGTTCAAGCAGGTGCGTGTTGTTAAACCAATTGAATTTCATTGTTTTCCAACTTACGGCAAGGTGTTTGTTCGCAAAATTGAAAAATAGATCTGCAAATATCAAGAACCGCTTACGATTTTTTTTTATAAACTGTCAATTGGCTTCAATAATTTACATGCCCGGCGGGCCACAAACGTGAATTTTTGTATGTGCCCGGCAGTAATTTTACTCGCCACGGGCGATCGGGCGTGTGCTAATTTCGAAGACTGTTATTGTACTTAAATGTTGAAATTTCATTTACAATTTTGGGTGAAATCCTGTGATGATAGCAATCTATGAACATCTAAACAATGTTTCTAAATCACATCCTAATTTGCAACTTTAAATTCCCAACTTGTTTGCAAAATTTTCAGCTTGGTATAAATCTAGAGCCACATAAAATTTTTTCAGAATGTTTATCTTAACAATATCTCGGCTAGTTTTGAATCTGGATCATGTATGTCCAAAAACTAGCTCACAAAGTCTTAGAAAAATGTTGGTTCCACTCTAAAGGCCTCATTTATGACTCAATCTTGAGGAATCATGGTCAGAATGTTTAACCCTTTGCATGCTGGGAAATTTTTTGTCTGCTAAAATGTTGTCTGCTAAATTTCTAAAATTAGCATTTTCTTAGATTTTTTTCAAAGAATACTGTCAGAATAGCAAACAGTTTGGATCCTGATGAGACGCCACATTCTGTGGCGTCTCATCTGGATCCAAACTGTTTGCATAGGCCTTCAAAATTCGGTTCCCGCACTGAAAGAGTTAATCAATTAAACAATACCTAGTATTGTCACAACATCTAGGCTCAGTTAGAATCTGGTCTGGTGTTGCCCAAAACTATGGCAACAGAGATGTTAAAAAAACGTGTTTATATCAAAAGTCACAATGATGATTCAACCTTGATAAAACATGGTCAGAATGGATCTTGACAATATCAAGGCCATGTTTCATACAGGGTCAGTGCGGTCTCAAACTAGGTCAGCAGTTACATCGTAAACACTTGGAATATAATGAACTACCGTGAGTGCCTCAAGGTCATCGTGGCCATAGTGTTCCTGTTAATGATATAAGATTTATCAGTATGTTTTCCTTAATGAAAAATGTTGCTATTGGGTAAAGATAATCCAACAATGGTTTATTACCATATTTTATTAAACTAATCAAGAAAAGTTGTTAGTTAACACAACAAAGGCTCTGTTACAAACACAATTCCTGAACTTGAATAATAAAGTGCGAAATTAAATGACTACCGTACTTAATAACTAAAATTCTTAATTGTAGAAGAGGAAAGGTGGGTGGCCAAAAGGGAAGAAGAGGAAGAAGGTGAAGGACACCAATGCCCCCAAACCACCCCTCTCTGGATACATCAGGTACAATTGTTTGCCTGATTTTATTGCAGTTATTAGGTCATGATGCAAATGGCAAAATTATCTTTTTTTCTCACTGGTAATTGTCATATTCCTCAAATGGTGAGAAAAAGCTTTGTTAGGTGGGAGGTTCCATTTATATTACCTCATACAGAATACTCAATTCTCATTGACTAAGCCATGTTTCAGGCTGACCATGTATTTGTGCAATATTAATTCAGTAGCTTTTCATATACAGTCAGTTACATTAAATGATGAATAGGAATAAACAAGATAGTGTAAATAAATAGAGAGTAACTTATTATTTTCCTGCTAGTACATGTATGTTGAAACCTGAGAAAGAATGTAAATCAGTTTTAAAAATTTGTTACACGGCTATGTTCTCAAACTTCTCTCCAAAAATTGATTTACTGATCCTGTATTACTCTGTTGGTTAGATGCCGTGTTAAATAAACTTCCATGTGAAAATGTTCTCCCTTTGCTAAGAATTATAAATTAGTACTAGTGTTGCCGAAAAATACTACAATTGTCTTTGATTAATTTGCGTGTTTCAAGATCAATAAATAATGTAGCCTTAGGAAAAGAACAGAGTATTGCATCCAAATCCTTTCTGCTACCCCTCTGATGCCCCACTGAACATTTAAACACAGATACTACGAAAATCTTTTTGAAAATTAATATATTTTTCAAAAATTTAGTTTTTAAATGAAAAGACTGTGCTTATAATTTAAGAAACCGTAGGACCTTGCTAGTATAAAACTTCCATTGAGCAATTAGAAAATGTCATCTGATCGTTACATTTTACTTGTAATAGATTTTATTGATGAAAATTGGTTATTTTGCTTTACCAAAATGTATATAGAGAATACTAGGTCGGTGCCGAATAAAGCAAAGTTTATTTTGCGAGGCTTAGAAAATCTGAACCACGAGCCTTGGCGAGTGGTTCAGATTTTCGTGCCGAGCAGGATAAACTTTGCTTTATTCGGCACCGACCTAGTATTCGATTTATCCCATCAATATTCTTAGTCGTAAATTATTTCTTTAAACATAGAATAGGAAAATCGAACTAGACGGAAAATCCCAAAGATATTTTAAGCAAACATTTTTTCATTATTTTAATCGTGTCGAGCCTAATACATTACAAAAAGATCAGTAACCAACCTGTTTTTCGTTTATCATACCTCTACGTCCCCGATTTTTAAGAAATAATGAAAAAAAAGACACTAAACAACTGCATCTTTAGCGTGAAACAACATGCATTGTGTCGTATGACGTATTAATAATGACGTCACGAGTACGCGCACTTAATATTTGTAAATAATGTTTATTTGCTTTTTGAGTTGCATTATGTGTAAAAACTATATTACATCTTGGTATCAAATTGTTTGTTTTGTTGAATCTGATTCGATTTTACTAAAAATGATTACTTTATAGTTGATTCCGAGTAATATGAACATTCTTCGCCGCGCGTGACAGCTATATTTCAGCACTGCTGAAATAAAGGTAAATTTATTTCACAGTGGTTTATTTCGACAATGCACGTCTGATGATGGGATAAAAAACAAGATTTTGCTTAAAATAGATGTTTATAAAGAAGATTTAGCTAAGAAAGGATTTTACTGAAAATAGATTTTGCTAAAATTAGATTCCTGAATGAGAGACGAGAGCGTCTTCGCCAGGAGAACCCGTCCCTAACATTCATAGAGTTGACACGTATGATGGGCTCAGAGTGGTCAAAACTTCCACAGCATGAGAAACAGGTAGGGCTGTCTCTGTTGTATATGAGCCGCGTTTTGAGAAAACTGGGCTTAATGCGGGTGTGTAAAGTGTCATCCCAGATAAGCCTGTGCAGTCCGCACAGGCTAATCAGGAACAACACTTTCCGCTTTAATGGTATTTTTCGTTAAAACGAAGTCCTTTTTTACCAAAAAAGTTAAGGCGGAAAGTGTCGTCCCTGATTAGCCTGTGCGGACTGAACAGGCTAATCTGGGATGACACTTTACGCACATGCATTAAGACCAGTTTTCCCAGAACAAGGCTCATATTATAAAACATATTCATGATCATCTGTCCTTTCTGTAAAGTGTGCAGCATTTTTCAAGGCTAACAAGTAGTTATCTGCAACATTTCATGGGATATTATTAAAAATGTGCAATATTTACAGAGATGAATATGCATTTTTATGCCCCTGAAGAAGGGCTTATAGTGATCGGACTCTCCGTCCGTCCGTCTGTCTGTCTGTCACACATTGCGTTTAGGTTTCGAAAAATGCTCATAACTTCTATGTCGCTTCAGATAGCAACTTGATATTTGGCATGCATGTGTATCTCATGGAGCTGCACATTTTCAGCTGTGAAAGGTCAAGGTCATCCTTTAAGGTCAAAGGTCAAAAAAACAAATCCAATGGAAGTAATAAGCTTTAAAGGGAGATAATTATCTGTACCTGCCAAATGATAAAAAAATAAATCAATCAATCAAAGCGGCACAGTAGGGGGCATTGTGTTATTGACAAACACATCTCTTGTTTCAACTTGCACAGAGTTTGAATCAAAGTTCTGATTGAGATCTGCTTTCTGATTGATTAAGCTGAATAATTATGTCATTACAATTTTTGCCAGTCTCAAACATACAGTGTGTCTGGATGTTATCTTTGTATTGAACATTCACATCATTCTCCAAGATGAAATTCTCAGCGTCTTAATTACTCCCTAACTGCAAAACTTTAAAGAGTTCATTTGATAAATCAGTCATGATAAAAAAGATTATTAAAAAAAGTGACCATTTCACATGTTTGCTAAACGATATTCAATAAAATGCTAATAGTTCTTAAAATATCAGCTATAAGAGCAGCATTGGCTCTGTGAACAAATACTATGAAATTTTAACTGAACTAGAAATACCTGGACGCTGCCGAGGTGGACAAGGACCGTTACAACAGAGAGATGGAGGCCTATCAGAAGACTGAGTCGTATAAACAGTTCAGGCAGCAGCAGGAGAAAATGGCTAAACGTACGTGATCATTCATTCTGAATCTCTATCATTGTATGTCCTTGGGTAAAAGTTTTCAGTATTTATAGTGATTTCAATGCTCCATTAAAGTTTTTGTTGTTCACTAACTTAATATGTTTTCAGGATGTTAAAAAGCAGATTTCAGTATTTTTTCAAGTTTTTTTCTTCCCTTCTTCCATCTGTGTACTAGAATGAAAAAACAAAAGTGATCATTATTTCCTCTGTTAAAATAGTACAGGATAGGTTACATTCAGTGCATCTCTGTGTTACATGTAATGGTTTGAACAGGTGAAAATTCACCTTCATCTTTGTGTTTTAATGTTGAAACATAGTTGAACATTCAGTCCCAGAGCTGTGTTTAAATGGTGAAACATAGATGAACATTCCCCCTTATCTCTTTGCTGCAATGGTGAAGCATAGCCAAACATTCAATCTTAACTCTGTGTTATAATGGTGAAACATAGGCAAATGTTCAACATTATCTCTGTGTTATAATGGTGAAACATAGCCAAATACTTAACCTAATCTTTTTGTTATAATGGCGAATCATAGCCAAATATCAACCTTATCTCTGTGTTATAATGGTGAAACATAGCCAAACATTCAACCTTATCTTTGTGTTATAATGGTTAAACATAGCCAAATATCAACCGTATCACTGTGATATAACGGTGAAACATAGCAAATATTCAACCTTATGTCTGTATTATAATGGTGAAACATAGCCAAACATTCAACCTTATCTCTGTGTTATAATGTTGAAACATAGCCAAACATTCAACCATATCTCTGTGTTATAATAGTGAAACATTGCCAAACATTCAACCTTATCTCAGTGTTATAATGGTGAAACATAGCCAAACATTCATCCTTAACTCGGTGTTATAATAGTTTAAACATAGCTGAACAGTCAGCCTCATCTCTCTGTGCTTCTAAGAGAAATTTCTTCAGAAGCCCATGGGCCATTAGGGGTAGGTTAGGAAAAAGTGCCCCCCGCCCCCTCCATACGTTTTTTTTTACGTTTGTTGAGTCAAATGAAATTATTTTTGTGTTATGACTAAAACATTAAAGGTAAAGACATGTATAAATTCATTGATAATGATGTATTTTTATTTGGTTGTAATCCTTTTCCACATAGATAGGTATAATCCCAACTCACCTGATTCCCCAATACATCCATATTAACCCAAATCTAATACTGCATACAATGTACTTATTACTTTTCCTGTCTCCATTCATTACCTGATAATCCCGTATATTCACAACTTCCATATTAAAAAGCAAGTTCTGGTAAATATTTACTTTAAAAGTGCTGAATAACTTCATACACACACACTTTTGCCTTTTTCTTATGTATCAAATAAACTTAAGCATTCATGTTTTAAGGACAAAATGTATTTGATCATTCTATTTCAATAAAAACTCATTTTTAGCGAGGCTGTTTTCTGAGAAAACACGAGCTATTGTCATAGCCAGCTCGTCGTCCGCTGTAGGTGTCGTGCTAAAACCTTAACATTGGCTCTAAAATATCAAAGTGCTTCCACCTACAACTTTGAAACTATATATGTACATGCACCTTGATGAGTTCTACACGCCACACCCATTTTTGGGTCACTAGGTCAAAGGTAAAGGTCACTGTGACCTCTTATATCAAACTTTAACATAGGCTCTAAAATCAAAGTGCTTTCACCTACAACTTTGAAACTTCATATGTAGATGCACCTTCATGAGTTCTACATGCCACACCCATTTTTGGGTCACTAGGTCAAAGGTCAAGGTCACTGTGACCTCTAATATAAAACTTGAACATAAACCTTAACATTCGCTCTAAAATCAAAGTGCTTCCACCTACAACTTTGAAACTTCATATGTAGATGCACCTTGATGAGTTCTACACGCCACACCCATTTTGGGTCACTAGGTCAAAGGTCAAGGTTACTGTGACCTCTAAAAAAAATCCAAAAAAAATCTTACAAGCTTTCGCAGCCGAGCGTGGCACCCGTTATGCGGTGCTATTGTTTATTTTAACACGATTGCATGGAAAGCCTTACGCTTATAAAGGCATTTACAGTCTTTGAAAATATATATTGAAACTCAAGGCAATGCAATTTTGTTAATATTACTTTATATTGCCAATTGTAAACGATAAATTACACAGAAATGAGCAACTGTCCACTGTTTGTTTTCTCTCTAGTGGAGATTGAGAAAGAAAGCTCTGGTGTTGAGGATGAAGATGAACCAGACCCGGGCATGTTTGAGATTCCAATCTTCACAGAGGAGTTCCTCAATCACAATAAAGGTCAGTTGAAGGCGGCAGTGTTCAGTCATTCACAATCTGAAGAAATCACAAATGATGCAGTGTTCTTGAAAGTTATCTAAAGTGGTGGGACAAATGTCTCACAGCTCATGAAAACTTTGGTACATATTCAATTGTTTTGAGAAAAAAAAGGCATGAAGTTAAAATTAATGTTTTTCAACTGAAATATAATTTTATATTACTCTTCTGTGTATGAAAAATTAACAAACAGCATACAACCCTATTATACTTTGCAATCATGCTCAACCCAACTGAACTCTTGTGGCTAAACATTAGGCAAAGAAGTTTGGAAAATCTTGTTGTTGTTTTTTTTTCTGTCAAAGAACTTCTTAAATTGTCATCAGTTCTCAAGTAGTGTTACTAGATTGAATCTTGCTTGGTTGAACTGCTAATTTTGATGTCTGTTGACCAGTCATGTTTTACCCGTTTGTTTCCATGGTTACAGCAAGAGAGACTGAGCTTCGGCAGTTACGCAAGCAGACAACAGAATTAGAAGAACAGAATGCCATTCTCGGCAAGCACATTGATAACATGAAACAGGTTTGAGACTTGGCTAAGTTTGAAGTATACAGGACAATTGTGAAAGATGTGCTTATTGAAAATGTAGTGTTAACTACATTAAATTAATTTGTATCTTACCCTTTGAACAAAAATATGGTTTGCTTTATATGAAGCACAAATTACAACATTTTGATTTTGGAATCTAATAGCATGTGACATGGAAGTTACATTTTCCAAACTTTATTTATTGTCCTAGGTATAAAGGAAATTTGTACTGTCAGTAAAATGATCTAATATTTATTTCACTCGTGGTCATAAAAATATATTTACACTTAAGGCTTAGCTATTTGTAAAAATACTTTTATTTATTATACAAATATGTATACCTTTAGATAATCTTAATGAAATGCTGGTGTATTTTTGGTGTCAAATACAGAAAAGAAGATTGGAATTCCATACCTTACAGAGTGAAACCTTTTTCAGTATCAAACGGCTGAAAATATTAATTACTCTTTGTGTCATGTATCCTTAATATCCATTATATCGCCGGCGGCATTTAGAAAAATCTGTGTTATTTTTTGACATGCCCAATACACAAGTATTTCATACAATGTTTTTTTTTGGAAAAAAAAGTTGATTCCATCAGTACGCTTTATTTGTTATATTGTAAGGAGGTACATGTATATAATAAATAGAATACTACAAGACTGTGGGGTTCTGTGAGCTTTATTGCAATGTGGAATCGTGGAATACAATGTCACACAATTAACTCGTACCATACAACCCACCAGAATGCAACAGTCACTTAATTTTCCCTGTGTATACATATAACCATATAACATTCTACCATATTTCTTTTGCAATTGTTTTCTTAAACCACTTGTGGAATAAAATTCCATGAAACAATGAAAGCAAGAAATATCCTCCTGTTCATGTAGGCGATAGAGAAATTGCAAGTTGAGGCGATTCAGCAGCGAAACAACAACATGGCTCTGCAGGGTCACCTTGATGCTCTACGGCAGACGCTGACTGCTAACTTTGGCTCAATTCCCTTGCCAGGTACCTTTCTTTTTCCAATTATACCATTGTGAGTGACCTGCTTTTTTTAACTTTTGAAAACTGGAAATTTGAATTCCCTAAACTCTGATTTTGGAGGTTTAAAAAAATTTTTTAGAAGATTTTTATGTTTTATTGGGGATTTAAAAATTGGAACATTTGAAACTTTTACAGGAAAAATTATGTACAACTTCATGTTATATCTGTTATTTAGCTTAGTCATGTTTTGCACTGTATATTTTTTTCAAGACCTTGCATGCTTTTGAATTATTATAATCAGGACTTTGACTTGGCTATAAATGAGACAGCTGCACTTTAGTGTGTAGAATATAGGAATTGTTAAAATTTAATTGTGATTTCTGTTTTCTCATTTCTGACTCCTTAGGAGCACAGTTACAGCAATTAATCCCAAATATCTGGTATTCCATGCCCTGTCTACTATTGTAATTTTACACAATTTGGCTTTGTTTTTCCCTCCAGGTACCAATGAGATACCCACGTTGGAGACAATTGATAACTACATGGCTAGGCTACACTCTGTCATTCTGGAGCATCCTCAGAAAAACGAGAAGTTAATATCACAGGTTCGAGACATCGTGGGACGTCTCAATATCGACAGGTTTGGAATACCTTCGTTTTGATGGTAACTAAGTGGGATTGCTGTTGAAAGTCATATGGGCTCCGATTGATAAAAAAAAATGTTTAAAAAATGTCAATATTTATAATAACATTGTCTAAAGGGACCTAAAACAATTTCAAAAATCTTAAAACATTTCGTGGCATATATTATTTATAAGTCCCCTACCTGTGTTAAATGATGTTCTGCCTAAATTCAATCTGTGATTGGGTAAGCCTGTCTGTCTGGCACACTGCTTGGTGACTCGAACAGTACGAATTATAAAGTTTTTAAAAAGCCAAATTTGGTAATAAATGACTCTGTTCGTATGTCCATTCCACCTTCATTTGTGAATATTTCTAAAAGTAACTGACATAAAATGTGATAAGTAAAATAACTTAAATGCTTTGCTGACAAATGGGCATGGAGTTTGCATTTGAAATGTAACTCATAAGAAGATAAATAACATTATGAATGTTATGTTTAATAAAAGAGCCTTGTTGAAAGTCATTTTGTTCGTGGAACCCATGAGGCGTGTTTTACTTGTCCTTGTCATGCTGTGTTCTGTAATTAGCAGTAGTTTTTTTTTACAATCAGTTCTCTTGTTGTCTGCTTAAAATGATTAATTTTTATCATAATTATTGTTTTATAATCTTGAAATTGTTTTCTCAACTCACCGTCAATTTGTTATTCACACTGTTATCTTATTTTGCTTTGGTTAAGCTTTTTATAACACGAGCAGTATTATTAAACATGGTATAAAAACAGTTAAAACTTCAATGTGTTTTATAGATGAAGTTCCAAGATGAACAAATATAGGTTACTTAAATAGTTTACAACCAAACCTGTTTTGCTACAAGCTAATATATCATGCACTGTATTTGTTTCAGCTCCAGTTAACAACTGTACGTCAGAATAGAGGTTAGGTTTCAGAAATAAGCAATTTTAATCTGACCAAACAAATCGATTCTGGTTGGAAAAAGATGATCCCCAGATTTGTAATTTCAATTGGATCAACCAAAATAAATCTGATCAGAAAAAGACAATCATCAGTTTTTTCAAAGGTGTTACCAATCCCCATTTGGAGTGTTTAGCTTTATCTATCTATTATTTAATAGAAAGCAAATACAGTATTTTCACATATAACTAAATATTTTTCTCTAATCATATAGTTAAGGTAAGGGCATTATAAAAGTATTTCATGTGTTATGTGGTCGTTAAAGAAATAAACTTTTAATTTGTGTTGGGAAAATGTGGTTTCGCATATTTTTTATTGATTAAAGCGAGATTATACGATTTTTTATATGTGTTAAATTGTAAAATATTGATAAAATATGTTACAATAACACATAATAGGCAAGATAAAATTATACATTGAAGACGAATTTCATAAAATGCAGCAAAGACAAATTAGCGCCCCCGAGCCAATTGTGACAAAGATGTTTCGTACATGTTTTCCTACAATAACCAAAGTATTCGTCTTTTTAGTTAGTGTTTATGTGTCGTATGAATAGATATTGTTGCAGGAATTTAAAATGAACAGTTGAATTACATTTAGATTCACATTGTACATGCATGATTTACATGCTGGCGAATTCGACTGTACAGACATTTTCGATTTCAGAATTAAATATCTGGCTTATTTCGCATTATCACTTTTGTTTTAATTTATATTGAAATATATGTTTATTACGTTTTAACACATGTTATATAAATTAATAAATATTTGACAAAATAGTATAATCTCGCTTTAAGGTATCATAAATATTAAAGTTGTTCTACCATTAGTATGTTCATACCTTATGCATTAATATTTTAGCACAATGTTTTTTAGGCGATACATTAACGTTGTTGGCTCTGCCATTCTTTTTGTGCAGGATTATTATGCAAAATTATTGGAATTAAAAAAAAAGAATAATTCTCAACAATATCATAATTTTCAGTCTTGGCGATATGAACATTACACCAAATTGTTGTTCCAAATAGAAGTGATTAGTTAATACATTTTTATGAGATATCAGGTGTAAGCCTCATGTGGGGACATATAATTCTAATTTTTTTTTTTAACATAATTCTTTTATTTATCAATGTTTATGAATATGTATTGGTCAGAACACTATTTGTATTTACTTCTGGGCCCAGTCTTTTCAAAGATTGTATGGCAATTGAAGTTATGACTCAACTTTGAGTTCACCACAAACATTTACGAGCAAAAGGTTCCTAAAATCAAGACCATGTGAAAGAAGGAAAAGAAAACGAACATGATAACTGAAATTTAACAATTCAAGAAAAGGACTTAATTGCCATTTCGATTGGGCAAGAATAGGCCCTGGCAAAGCTTAAATTTGTCATAAGATGTTTAATAAAACCTGCTGTCATTGTGCAGAAGTTGAACCTGCCAGATTTGTTAGACAGAAATTAGTTTTTTGGTGATAATGTGAAATTAGTTTGATTTGATTTCACTTAGCTGTGTTTAGGTTGGAGACTTCTTTTTTGTGTGTGTTGTTAATGAGTTGAGTTGATTTAAAACGATACCTTTGTAAAGGTATATGGGCAGATCATTGAGTATCTTTTAAGACTATTTGATGCATGTGTTGTAACCCTTTTATTTGAAATCCTGCCAATTTGTTATAATGGAGCATTGATACAAATAATACCTGTTAACAGTGTAAATGTTTTGCTTATCAAATTAAAAACTGGCATATTTGACTTTGTTTTCATTTTGTGTTCAAAGTTTGTGAGACCGTTTGTTTTAGTAAATTCCCATCTCTTACATAGGAGTTGAAAAATATAGAAAAAGCAGTAAGCTGTATGTACAATTAAAAAAAGTTATTGCTATATGAGGAAAAGAGCAAACTTAATAGTTTAATAACGAAAAATATTAAACAAAAATTGTGGCTGAATATTTAGACAAAAAGATGTTCAATAAGTTCAGTTGTCCGAAAATTTTACAGACAAAAATAACAAGTGTACGAAAATTTAAGGACACTAAAATATTTTAATGACGATTGGATACGAGTATGAAATATGGATAACATCAATTGTTTCAACAATTAAGAGCATATGCTTGAAAATACCATGCCATATAGTTTAAATTATTTCAGATATGCTTCACTGTAAGCTGTTGGGTGAAACATTTGTCTGGCATATTTTCTTACTTTAATCCAGTTGTAAAAACGCATGATCACCCGATAAGTGCAACAAAGCAGAATTCTGGTGCAATAGCATCGTAAAATACACTGTCTGAAACTTTTGAGTTACCAATTCTGGAGCAAAACCTGTTAAGTCCCAATATTTAAAGTATCGAAAAATATTTATTTTGGCTAAAAACAGGGTCATCTCAAAATTTAGGGTGTCCAAAAACTTTTAGAAATAACAGTAATCAAAGTAATGTCATGCTTGAAATATACCATGTATAATTACTACAGATTTTGTTGCAACAATTTTTTAGGCGTCCACAAGTACCCCTCTTTTTTCATGAAACCTTCGGATGAAGCTATTCTTATAGAAAAGACTACACTGTATTTCCAATAAATTTATTCTGATATATATATGAAACCATAATTAAATATAAGCAATTATAACATGTTAAATTGTGAAAGTGTTTATTACAATTTCTCAATACCATATTAACAACAGCAACAAAAACAACATGTACCGTATATTCCCAAATAAACACCCATTAGACTCTTTATACTCAGTTGGCATTCAGGTCAGTTCTGAGGTGAGAGCTTGAAAATTTGGGGTAGGGGCGTTGACTTGGCAATATACGGTTATCGTGGAACTAGTAACACCACCATAACAATGACATAAAACTAACATTAACACAAGAATATGTAAAAACGTACAAGGGACATTACTGCTACATTAATAAATGCTGAAATGTGTTTACATTACTGAAGAGGTGATTTTGTGCTTGATTACAATTTATCACGAACACTTGACAGATTAAACAATGTATTACCTAATCTGCTTATTAAAAATGATGGTTAAGAAACAACATTAATTTGAATAAAGCAAAGAAAAAATAGGGTAAACTTTTTGTAATAAAACATACACTTAAAATTACAAAATCACACATAGACTATACAGCAGATAGTGAAATAACAAAACAATATGAATAAAATAACAAAAACAAAGACATTTAATGACAAATTCTTATAAGTATATACAATTTACTACATATAAAAACTTATTTTGACGATCCTGACAAAAACTGTTGTAACTGGATCAATATTTCTATAACTGATGCAATATGTTTGCACCAACCCTTAAAAGAATAAAGCCACAATTAGAAAACGGAGAGGCAAATGCAATAACAAAATACTGTACCATTATAATATTGCACATCATCCGAACACACAGCTTTCATTACTGGAAGAAAAAAGTTAGTTACCTTCCAACTCTATAAGTTGAAACTGCCATGTTTGCTCTTAACCCTTAACCACTTAGATACATATTTTGACGCATTGGTAGTCCCTTAGAAATTTACATTTAATTCAATACCTTTCTTACTAAATTCAAGTTTTAAAAGCATCATTTATAACCCTTAGATACTGATGAGCAGCAAACATCATGAAACCTGAACAGACTGAGTTACTCGCAGGCTGTTCTGGTTTTATGCTGGTTGCAAAAGCCATTTTCACTTTGCTTCTGAGTGGGAAAGGGTTAATATTTAAATTATAGGCCATTTCAGCATACCTTGTTTTGCTTTGATGATATATTCCAATGCCAAGCCTGATATACATTCACGTGAAAGTGTATTGTGCACCATGTATACAAAATTGAATACTTAGTTCATTGCCAATACATTTTCAATAAATATAGCACACAGTAATATCATTCTCAACGACAATTCATCAAGTCCCAGATGACTTCAGAATGGATATACATTAAGAGCAGTGTATCATTCCATTTATATTTAAAATACAAGGAAAAGTCTGTGCTGTAAAACTGAAAGCATTTTTGTTCATAAGTGTAAACGCTGCAAATGAAAGTACAGCATGCACATGAAGAATGGCAGAGAACAAATTGATACAAATTAAATAACAATAAGTCATAAGGTGAAGGACAATGTACAATGTTTATCAGCAAAATGATCTTCAAACATTACAATTTAGGCCAATTTCAAACAAGACCCTTTTTCAGAATTCAATGCATAAAATGTGTTTTCAACTTGATTGCAGATTTTTTTTCAAGAATGTCAACATTAATAATAAACATGATACCAAATTGATGTCAACCACAAATCCTGATTAACTTCATATCGAATAGTTCTATCTAGATAATAAATGCTTCCACAAATGCCAATCATATTAAATTAGCTTTTCCTTGCACTTGGACATCGCATGATTAGCTGCTAAACTATTTATAAAAAAAAAGACCTATACCTAATTTCCTCACAATACCATTTCTTTATGTTGGAGATGATAATGTACGCATGTCAAGGAATCAGCTATAAACGGGAGAGGATGTGTACATACTTTTGAAAAAGTCTTTAGCAAATGTAAGACAAAATTAATGTTTGCACCGTAACTTAGATAACAGACACAGTCTTGAACAAACTAGCTTAATGAAGTCAGCACAGGCTTAATGAAGTCAGCACAGGCTTAACGAAGTCAGCACAGGCTTAATGAAGTCAGCACAGGCTTAATGAAGTCAGCACGGGCTTAATGAAGTCAGCACAGGCTTATCTGGTTAAGAGGATAATTTCTTCACAAGAAAAATTCAGTTAAACCCCACTGCACATGCTAACATGGGACAATACTTTACGCAGATGCATAAAGCCATGCTTTCCCAAAGCACAGCTCATTTTAATGACGATGTGGTATGTGAAGCTCATTTTAATGACGATATTGTATGTGGTATGTGACAGCCTGTAACAGCGTATGAGACAATATAATTTCCTGCAACCCAAAACCAAATCAAATGCCATTTTCATGGTTATGGCAGTAATGATGTAAATATTTTTGCACATGTATTACAAAGTTTGAAGTATGCAAAGCTATCTCACTTATTGCTTCTGATAAACAAAAACTATTTTTAGGCAAACAACTGCCGACCTGACTTTTTGTTGCCATTGATGTCAATAATGATGTGGTAGGTATAAGACTCAGTCCCTTAACAGTCTAGCCTGCATAAACAAGAATTTAGTCTGGGGTGGAAATGATGATGTAGCAGGTGAGACAGTAAGCCTTCAAATTAAAGTCCATTTTCTTGTCAATGACACAAATATTGCAGAATGACAGTCTTCAAATGGCAAAATGGACTCATTTCTTGCGCTTGAAAAAGGAGAATAGTTTTTTCTTCACTGGTATTTCACTCTTTTTCTCTATGTCCTTTTTTAATTTCTCTCCTGTTTTCTCTTCTGGTTCTTTTTTCATCTTCTCTCCCATTTTTTCTTGCCCTTTTTCCAATTTTTCTTTGCTCTTTCCAATTTGCTCCTTTTCCCACTTCTCAAGATAATCTGGGTCTATCTGAAGCATTCGCTCTGTACTGAAACGACATTTACATACAAAAATGTACATGCATACATTGAATTCGTATTTAGGCCCACATGAATATAAATACCATTATGTTTCACATCTTCCTGTTTTAAATCATATCTACTTACAGGGAAAGTTTTTAACTATAATTATGCACATTTTGCGGCACATTATAATAATCATCAGCACATCAAAGTTTTAACTTCTACAGACAGAGCATCTAAACAGTGATAAATAGTGAGGTCTTGATGACAACTATTTCACACAGTAGTGTTATCAGATACCTACTATCAGACTTAAGTCAAGTGGCAAGATAAGACAATGAGCTGAATTATCATGTTAACCATCAAATACCTCATCTGCAAAAAATAACTTATAACATTAACACAGAAGAATCTCTATAAACATATTAACCACACTGTTGTTCTAATGAGATCAGATCAGTCCCGTTAGGTCATCTAGATATAACATTTAAAACTGAGGTAACAGACAGGGTAGGAGAAATATTGTTGCGCGTCGGCTGTGGTTCCGTATTATTGTCAGGAATATTTCAATATTACTAATGAGGTTTTATGCTTACTGATTAAAATGAGGAAAACAAGTCAGTTTCAAACTTCATTAACCTTTTATTCTCTAAACGTCAAAATTCATAAAAAGTATAATTTGACGAACACAACGTAAACATTAACAGTGCAACTTTCTTCAAGGTTTAAATTCATCACACAATACGATAACTTCTCAGAAATAAGTCATATGTTAAACAACTCTCTCACGCAAGTGTCCAACACTCATTCTAAACAAGAGTTTAAGTTTTAAAGAATGATAAACTATTAAAATATATTTACGAAGCAAGTCACTTAATTTGGTAGGTATTTAAGATTATGAACTTGTTGTTCTTTCTTCATGAATTCAGTATGATATAATTATTTAGTATTTCTTACAAGTTTTCTTAATGTTTTGAAATAGATGTATATGCCCTTGATGTTACGGCTTGACTGAATTGCTCAACAAAGTTTCTGGACCCTTATATACTCGAGCGACCCAAAAGGTTGGTCGATGACCAGTTTTTAAGGCCCGACCAAGAATTCTTGGTCGCCTGCCCCAAAATTATTGGCCATCGACCCAAAAAGTGGGTCAGTGACCAAAAAAGTTGGTCATCATGACATCGATTGACCATAAAAATGGTCAGGAATGCTCAAAATGACGTCACGCAAAAATACACAGCCATATTGGATTTTGAACAAAAATTTACGTAAAACAACCTATAGATGCTTAGAAAGATGGATACACCACTTTAAATAAGAATAATGCAGAGATTTCATCATATCTAAAAATAACCTGCTTCATGCCTAGTTGAGTCGCTGCCAAAAATAACTAAAATTTAACCACAATCCAAAGCGACAAGATGGCTGCAACTAGATCGGAAATGTGAGTGATCTGACAATAACATACGAAAAATGTACTAATGTATGCATATTAAAAGAGACATGCAGCGAAGATGTAAAGGTATAATCACTTAACATTATAAGAAGCTTACAATGTGCAAAAACTTAGACATCGTAACATGAATTTGAGGTTAAATACACAGAAAGCAACAACAACAGCGAAAGTGGAGTTTACATGAATGGTTGGAATGATTTTAAACGGCTATGTCTTTTGTTTGTATGCTGTTCTGTGAAATTAACAAGTTCACATGCAAATTCAATCATGGCTGCTTAAATATTCAATACATGAGTGGTACAGCAATGGGTAATTTAAGTTAAATTCATAATATAAACAAATGTTAGATACTTTAATGTTCCTATATGCAGGGCATATCAATATCATTATTGCTCTTTCATATCACAAAAAAGATTCAGATATATCATAATCATTATCATATCACTGTAAAGTACTAAATCATGTCACAGTAAAGTACTATCATATCACAGTCAATTTTCTAAATATAACACTGATACTATATCATATCACAGTCAAGTGTTTAAATATCAAACTGTGATAGAAGATTATATGACACTCAGTAGTCTAGGTAGCACTTTCAATGACCTTATGTGCTTTTACTATACATCATATCTCGCCAAGGGTCCAGATATATTATCTTGACCATCGTAAAAGCAGAACGTTAATAAACTCTTGTATGTTCAGTAAATTTTTTAAACCAGTTGAACTAGAGCTTTGTCACAGAGGTGACGAATACCCCCACATGCCGCATTGACACAGAGTATTTTGCATGAATACCCCCACATGCCGCATTGACACAGAATATTTTGCATGTTGCCTTCACAAAAAACAGCGAACGCCATGCTCAATGTTTGAAACGCACTAAGTCACCCTGTGACCTAGTTTTTGACCCAGCATGGCCCATGTTCGAACTTGGCCTAGACATCATCTAGATACAACTTCTGACCAAGTTTGGTGAAGCTCAGATGAAAACTACTTGAATTAGAGAGTGGACACCATGCTCAATGTTTAAAATGCACTAAGTGACCCCGTGACCTAGTTTTTGACCCGGCTTGACCCTATATATTCGAACTTGACCTAGATATCATCTAGATACAACATCTGACCAAGTTTGGTGAAGATCGGATAAAAACAACTTGAATTAGAGAGCAGACACTGAAATACGGACGGACCGACAAACAGACAGACAAGCTTACTCCTATATACCCCCCTAAACTTCGTTTGTGGGGGTATAATTATTAATTTTTAACACAAAATATTAAGTTGAAAGGATAGAAAGTGGTTTTCAAGTTGTTACTTACTTATGAGGGTTTATAGCAATTGTCAGCAGGTGTCAAGAAAGCACATTTATTTACCTACCACCAGTCAAATTGTGTTCACTTAACTCTTTCAGTGCTGGAACCGCATTTTGAAGGCCTTTGCAAACAGTTTGGATCCAGATGAGACGCCACAGAACGTGGCGTCTCATCAGGATCCAAACTGTTTGCTATTCTGATAGTATTCTTTGAAAAAAATAGAAGAAAACACTTATTTTACAAATTCAGCAGACAACATTTTAGCAGACGACAAATTTCCCAACATGCAAAGGGTTAAACCTACCACAAAGTGTATCACTGCAATACTTAAACCATATCATATCACAGTCCTGAATAGTTACGATATCTCGTCAATATACTTACCACAACAGTCAAAATGTTGCTTCTTTGAATCCACCAAAAAATATATCCCCATAATACATACCACATGATATCACAGTCAGGAAGGAGGGTCTAGATAGTGCATCTAAACCGTGCTGGCAGTCAGGAGGGGGGAGGGGAGGCGGGGGAGGTGGTATCACTGGAGGAAGACGACGATGAGGAACGCTGTTGCTGCAGCTTTGAATCGTACCTGGAAGGCAAAGGGAGTGCAGTGCTGTGCAATGCTAGAGTAGCGGGACTTGGTTTTTTATTTTATTGCAGTTATAGTTATGGCGCTTGGGTTGTGTGCAATGCTAAAATGTCAAGATTTGTAGGTGGATTTTTTTATACCAGATTATAGCGTAGTTACAGTTTTGAGTCGTACTTAAATTTAGTGCATTAATATTTAAAGGACTTGGATTCTGTGTAACAATTTAGTTATGGGATTAGGGGGACTTTTATTGCAAAGATGGTGTGCAAATATTTTATGACACATGAATTTTGTGCGCTTATATTTGAGACTTGGATTTTTTGCAGTTACAATCTTGATGGGTTTAGGATTTAGTGGAAGGCTTGAGGGCATTGTTGGGGTTTTAATTTAATAGATTGTGCAGTAATACAATCTGAATTTAGTGCCATAACACACATACGATCAGCCTGTATCTTAACAGAATATTGCATGGACTCCTTCTACCGCCTTGTTGTGAGTTAAATCCCTAATAATAAAGAGCAAAGAGTAACGGGACTTGAACTTCAAATTTGTTTGATTATTATAAAATTGAGTTACATGACTTAGTCTAAACCTGGGAACTGAAGCTATGGAACACACTAATTAAATATACAATAAATATTCAGGCAAATGTTTTATCAGCTCATTATTAAGCGATATAAAATAAACCAATATTGGCAGATTTGTTTATAATCACACCCTAAGTAGCCTGGGTGCCAATCTTCAGCCTTATCTGGATGCACTATTCCTTTCTTTATGATCATCTATATGTACACATTCAGGTCATACAACGGTAAATGCTTGAGCAAAATTCAAACATGTAATTTCATTCGACAATTAAGAAATATCCATCCACTATTAAAAAGTTTGGGTACTATATATTTCATCGTTGAAAAAAACAACAAAACAATGGGCTGTAATTCTGCAAAAATAGTTTCAACCATAATTCCTTTCATGATTGTCACATTAAGGCATTTCAAGTGTTAAAGTTTTTAGCAATTTCCACTCATTAGTTAAAGAGGAGTTTGAAAACGAAAGTTTTGGTCACTATATTATTTAGTGGATAAACCCACAAAGGATGATAATCATCAAAGCCCGAATTCCTTTCTTTACAGTCATCTACCAATTAAGGTAATTTAACTATGAAAGCTTGAGCGCAATCCACCAAGTAGTAAAGAGGAGTTTCAAAAAACCAAGCTTTGAAACACACATACAGAAAGACAAGTGCAAACAACTGGACTTATATATGAGTATTTATGGTACATAACATTTCATAATAAGATTACAATTTCGAAATGTGAGTAATTTTAAGGTTAAACTTGTGCAGAAATTTCAACTTACTGCTGCACAGGATCAGGAACGTAGATGTATTCCATGGGAACCACTTTGCCAAGCTCTTGTAGAGTCTTCACAAACCTCAGCTTGGAGCTGAACTTGGAGCTGAAATGAACTTGAATGAACTACTGGACATGACACTGAAATACTGTTGAGTATTCACAGACTATGGCTTGGTAGCTTGGAACTGACTTGGAGCTGAAATGAACTTGAATGAACTACTGGACATGAAAATGAAATACTGTTGAGTATTCACAGAATATGGCTTGGTAGCTTGGAACTGAACTTGGAGCTGAAATGAACTTGAATGAACTACTGGACATGACACTGAAATACTGTTGAGTCTTCACAGAATATGGCTTGATAGCTTGGAACTGAACTTGGAGCTAAAATGAACTTGAATGAACTACTGGACAAAAAACTGAAATACTGTTGAGTCTTCACAGACTATGGCTTGGTAGCTTGAAACTGAACTTGGAGCTGAAATGAACTTGAATGAACTACTGGACTCAAAACAAAAATACTGTTGAGTCTTCACAGACTATGGCTTGATAGGTTTGAACTGAACTTGGAGCTGAAATAAACTTGAATGAAATACTGGACACAAAACTGAATACTGTTGAGACTTTACAGCCTATGGCTTGATAGCTTGGAACTGAACTTGGAGCTGAAATGAACTTGAATGAACTACTGGGCACACAACTGAAATACTGTTTAGTATTCACAGACTATGGCTTGATAGCTTGGAACGGAACTTGGAGTTGAAATGAACTGGAATGAAATGCTGGACACAAAACTGAAAACTGTTGAGACTTCACAGCCTATGGCTTGATAGCTTGGAACTAAACTTGGAGCTGAAATGAACTTGAATGAACTACTGGGTTCACAACTGAAATACTGTTGAGTATTCACAGACTATGGCTTGATAGCCTGGAACTGAACGCGTGTCTGAAATTATGAAACATATCCTACAACAGTTTATATAATGAGCTATACCAACATGAAGAATCTGAGGAAATAATGCAAAACTCATCAAAATTTCAACTGAAAATATTTTGGTTTGTAAGAAAGTTCAGAGGAGTATATTTCAATCTCTTCATTTGCCACCATTATTACCAAGTACAGATTTTAAACATACACATCATCTACATAAATAAGCATAGAGCATGTTTTATTTTTTCGTTTATATCAATTGCTCTTGCATTTTCCTCAGTCTGTAGCAGGCTTGAGCCGTTTAAAATCAGCCAGGTCTCCTAAATCACATCACATCATTATTATGTAAATGTGGAATATGAGATCAGTCTTAGAAATATTGTTCATAACAATACATAGTATGAGACTGCCAATACCTTATGAAGGGTTTGGTCATCAATACCACAGTCTTCAGCCACAGTGTCGGGTGGACCATCAGCAGCGCCTTAAGGTTCTTGCGTAATCTGAACAAAGTAGACAGAATTTACTGGAAATGTAAAAGCCTCCGTCCAACATAAGGCCATACAAAATTGATCAGATGTTCATCTGATTTAGCACATCTAACATTAGTAATATAAAACAAACATGTTTATACTTTCTTATTATTCCTGGGTGGTCCATTTTACCATTCACACCCTTTTTTAAAAGTAGAGTTGTTTTTGTATTTATTTTGTTTAAGCATGTAACAACTGTGATATCCTATTGATTTTTTTGTTGAAGTGTTAAAAGTACAAAATGGCTGCATCTAATACGCTGAATGCATTTGGCAGAAATGTTCAACAAATATGTCCAAACATCTTGTATTAGTCTGTGACTTGTGCTTGCATTGAAAAAATGGAATCAAATATTCAAACTAGTCCCATAAGTGTGGCCAGCCTTTTTTGAAAAATTGTTATTGGGACTACGCCTACCTTCTGTCTATCATCTGGTAACAGCGTTTCAGCCAGCCAAAGCTCGGCATCTGTCCACGCGGTGTGGCCCCATGGAAGTACACAATCAAGTAGTCTTCAGCTACTAGCAGCTCTAGTGTGCTTATCACATATCTGGAAATCAAGACAATAAACAGGTTTTATGCCTGTCAGTAAAGTTGTGAAAAATTAAATGCAATACAATAAAATATTATAATTTATTTAAACAAGAGGGCCATGATGGCCCTGAATTGCTCACCTGACTAACCAAATACAATCCCAACCCAGATTTCATCAAGAAAAACATTCTGACCAAATTTCATAAAGATTAGCTGAAAACTGTGACTTCAATTGTCTACACAAGGTTTTTCTATTATTTGACCTAGTGACCTAGTTTTTGACCCCAGGTGACAAAAACAATCCCAACCCAGATTTCATTAAGATAAACATTCTGATCAAATTTTATAAAGATTGGATGAAAACTGTGACCTCTATTGTCTACACAAGGTTTTTCTATTATTTGACCTAGTGACCTAGTTTTTGACCCCAGATGACCCAAATACAATCCCAACCCAGATTTCATCAAGATAAACATTCCGACCAAATTTCATAAAGATTGGATGAAAACTGTGACCTCTATTGTCTATACAAGGTTTTTCTATTACTTGACCTAGTGACCTAGTTTTTGACCTAGTGACCTAGTTTTTGACCCCAGATGACCCAAATACAATCCCAACCCAGACTTCATCAAGATAAACATTCTGACCAAATTTCATAAAGATTGGATGAAAACTGTGACCTCTACTGTCTACACAAACAAATTGTTGATGGATTTCTATTATTTGACCTAGTGACCTAGTTTTTTACCTCAGATGACCCAAATACATTCCTAACCCAGATTTCATCAAGATAAACATTCTGACCAAATTTCATAAAGATTGGATGAAAACTGCGATCTCTATTTTCTACACAAGGTTTTTCTATTATTTGACCAAGTTTTTGACCTAGTGACCTAGTTTTTGACCCCAGATGACCCATATACAATCCCAACCCAGATTTTATCAAGATAAACATTCTGACCAAATTTCATAAAGATTGGATGAAAACTGTGACCTCTACTGTCTACACAAGGTTTTCTATTATTTGACCTAGTTTTTGACTTAGTGACCTAGTTTTTTACCCCAGTTGACCCAAATACAATCCCAACCCAGATTTCATCAAGATAAACATTCTGACCTAATTTCATAAAGATTTGATGAAAACTGTGACCTCTACTGTCTACACAAGGTTTTTTTCTATTATTTGACCTAGTTTTTGACCTAGTGACCTAGTTTTTGACCCCAGATGACCCAAATACAATCCCAACCCAGATTTCATCAAGAACCATTCTGACCAAATTTCATAAAGATTGGATGAAAACTGCGACATCTATTGTCTACACAAGGTTTTTCTATTATTTAACCTATTTTGTGACCTAGTTTTTGACCTAGTGATCTAGTTTTTGACCCCAGATGACCCAAATACAATCCCAACCCAGATTTCATGAAGATGAACATTCTGACCAAATTTCATAAAGATTGGATGAAAACTGTGACCTCTACTGTCTACACAAACAAATTATTGACGGACGAACGGACGCACACCCATACGGACGCCGGACATCACACGGTCACATAAGCTCACCATGTCACTTTGTGACAGGTGAGCTAAAAAAAAGACAAACTAGAGCTTTGTCACAGACGTGACGAATACCCCCACCGCCGCTTTGACACAGATTATTTTACGACTGCAATGATAAAACAACACATTACTCCAGTTAACTTGTTTAATGACCCGATTCCAATATATTTTGCCTCCCAATAAACATCACAAAAAATGTAATAGAATGCATAAAGTATTCACTAACAGATCTCTTTAATATATTATACGAGTAAAAAGTGGGATATAAAAGGCCGCAGCGTTACACAAAGAAAAAACAACCGGTGGTAACCACGAGCCCCGAAAGATCGGCTACTCACTCGTGGAAACCTGCTACTTTGAATCCTTTGTTGACGATCGGAACTAAAGCACAGGCAGTTTGCAAAAGGGGGAATGACGTAATATCACGTGGTACGGAAATGTGTAATTTCATTGTTTTAAGGAACTCAACCGAAGCATTCCATACATAACGTTACATCCGTAATTGTATCTATAGAAACCAGTAACAACATTTGTTTCCACGAAAATAAATATTATCAATTTATATTCAGAAATTAATAAGTCATATTTTGCATGTTGTCTTCACAAAAAACAGCGGACACCATGCTCAATGTTTAAAGCGCACTAAGTGACCCTGTGACCTAGTTTTTGACCTTCCATGACCCATCTTCGAACTTGGCCTAGCCATCATCTGGATACAACTTCTGACCAAGTTTGGTGAAGCTCGGATGAAAACTACTTGAATTCGAGAGCAGACACCATGCTCAATTTTGAAAAAAACGCACTAAGTGACCCTGTGACCTAGTTTTTGATCCGGGGCAAGGCCCATGTTCAAACTTGGCCTTAAGATCATCTGGATAAAACTTCTGACCAAGTTTGGTGAAGATCGGATGAAAACTTTTTCAATTCAATGAATTAGAGAGCGGACACCATTTTCAATGTTTAAAACGCACTAAGTGATCCCGTGACCTAGTTTTTGACCTGGCAAGGCCCGTGTTAGAATTTGGCTTTAAGATCATCTAGATAAAACTTCAGACCAAGTTTGGTGAAGATAAGAAGTAAACTACTTCAATAAGAGAGCGGACACCATTCTGAATGTTTAAAATGCACTAAGTGACCCCGTGACCTAGTTTTTAACCTGGTTCATGTTCGAACTTGGCCTTAAGATCATCTAGATAAAACTTTTGACCAAGTTTGGTGAAGAACGGATGAAAACTACTTGAATTAGAGAGCGGACACCATGCTGAATGTTAAAAAACGCACTTAGTGACCCCTCGACCTAGTTTTTGACCCTGCATGACCCATATTCAAACTTGACCTAGACATCATCTAGATACAACTTCTGACTAAGTTTGGTGAAGATCGGATGAAAACAACTTGAAATAGAGAGCGGACACTTAATACGGACTGACAGACGGACTGACCAACAGACAAGTTCACTCCTATATACCCCCCTAAACTTCGTTTGTGGGGGTATAATTATTGCTTGGAGAAAAACTATAAAACTTTTTTTAAACTCCAGTTATCCCTAGATACTTTTTTGTATATGGAATTGTTTCCCATGAATATTATCATATTTACAAAAGATTTTATGACAATTTAATTCTAATGACAATTAACAACCCATATAGATTAAAATAATGTTTTATTTTATATATATATACCTCTGGTAAAGTAGCGTAAATTCACTGAGTTATAAATTTCAACAATGAACTGTCATTTCCCCATCACCACTGGAATGCATACAATATACAACCTACCGTAATTACTCTATGTTTTCGGACACTTAAAAATAATTAAATTATTTCGTGTCCGAAAACTTAGATACGAAAAATATTCACAAAATACAGGTTTCTGAAAACTTGGACATGAAAATTGAAGTGTTCGAAAATAGTGTCAATTGTATCAACGACTACCAGTAATAGCACCCGCTTGTAAAATACCATGCCATATAGTATAAATTACAGTTATATATGTTTGCACTGCACATTAAATAATTTTAAATACATAATTTATTTGACAGAAAGTTACTACAAGGTTGTACTTTGACCAACTAGTTTAAAGATGAGTATGTGATGTACCGATACTCGCTAGTATGAACCAATAATTAACGCAATAAAAAAGCAAATCATGAATTCTTTGTTTGTTCATTTTCGATAGTTGTTGTCTAACACTTTCCATTGTTCGTAAAACTTGCAATAGGGTGCATCACAATTTGAAGCGATTAGTATTTGTCACAGTTATTTTACTGAGAAGGGGTAGTACCATTGCGGTAGATAATTGAACTGTTCATTGGCACTACCCTTGGTAATTGTCATAACGCTTATGCTATCAGGCGAAAACATTGTTTAATACTGGTTTACAAGGTTATTTACCCAATAACGCAAATGTAATGGTCCGTTGCCCTCAGGCATGCACCTGCCATGTTTTATGATGTTAATCTGGTAGTAAAACCCCATGATCGAAGTGTCATTAGATATCGAAAACAGGACCGAAATTTGGTAATAGCGCTGTAAAATATACTGTCCGAAAACTTAGAGACATTAATTATGGACGAAAACTCGTGTCCGAAAATTAAGAGTCACGAAAAATAATTATTTTTGCTAAAAAAGGGGTGTCCGAAAACATAGAGTAATTACGGTAACTGGTATACAGCTCCTGATTCAAGTTGTTTAACTTACAGGAAGAGATTGTCCATTACATACTGATAGTCACTGCGACTTCTGTCGGGCAGATAGCAACCACAGAACAGTATGATGGCATTGAGACCATCTCCATAATAACCTGAAATATTAACAAATAAGTAATCACTATAGCAACAACAGAACAGTATGATGACATTAAGACCATCTCCATAGTAACCTGAAACATTAACAAGTACTTCATCTCCATAGCAACTACAGAATTGTATGATGACATTAGGACCATCTCCATAGTTACATGAAACATAAACAAATAATCTATTTTTATAGCAACCAAAGAACAGTATGATGGCATGGAGACCAAGTCATACATGTAGTTATCTAAAACATTAACAAATAATTCATTGCATGAAACGAAACAATATTTGACCGATTTAGCTTTATTATATGTTAACAATATAAGAGAACACTAACACAAATATTTTTTACATCCCGAATGCCTCGATGTCTTGCTACTTATAGAATTTAGAAACTGAAAACTAGACGTGAATATGATTTCCTGTATTTGAGTGTTGATTACAATACATGTATTAGCTGGTGTAAGACTAACAATAGGTTAAATACAACTATAATTAAGTCATTCAAATACACCACTACTTACCTCCGTGGGAAAGCACTTTCTTATAGGGTTCAATGACCTTCATGTCCACTCTGAAGTCCTTTCCTGCTATTTCAACCTTCCTAAAGGTTGTGTTCTCGTATTTCTCCTGTTCGTCGTCATGACTCATGTATTCTACAAATTTCTTCTTTGTGTCAGTCGGGTCAATTGGAGTCTCATCTGAAACACACATACAAAATGTCCCTGTGTTTTTTTGTTTTACATTTCTGTCTTGTTCTGAGAAAATTGGGCGTAATGCATGTGCGTAAAGTGTCGTCCCAGAATAGCCTGTGCAGTCCGCACAGGCTAATCAGGGACGACACTTTCCACTTAAATGGTATTTTCCGTTTAAAGGAAGTCCCTTTTTACCGAAAATCTAGTTTAAGCGGAAAGTGTCGTCCCTGATTAGCCTGTGCGGACTGCACAGGCTAATCTGGGACGACACTCTACTCACATGCATTACGCCCAGTTTTCTCAGAACAAGACACATTTACTAAACACAGATGTGTTTCCTAGTTTACGAAACGTTTTACATTTCAAGGACTGTCATTTATATTATGTATTTAATTAATATTTTTATATATATAAAAAATGAACCGATATTACAGTTTAATGCTGACAACTCAATTGAAATGTTTTGTGTGTGTTTATTTAAATCTGGTGATCCCTTGTCCTAAACAAAATCAAGTAAACTAATTTTCATAAACATTTAACATATATTGTTCTTATCTTAATATTATTACAAGGCAAACATAAAGTTTGCAATAATTATTACTAGCGGATCAGTTTAAATGAAAATGTAATAATACAAATTGAATAGAAGGAAGAGGTTTCAACTACTCTACCAAGAGCACCCCATAACGGGTGCCAACGCTCGGCTGCATGTGCAGTTTTGACTAAATGAAAGATTGTCAGATTTTTTTCTATTTTAAGAGGTCACAGTGACCTTCACCTTTGAACTAGTGACCCAAAAATGGGTGTGGCGTGTAGAACTCATCAAGGTGCATCTACATATGAAGTTTCAAAGTTGTAAGTGGAAGCCGGACGGCGAGCTGGCTATGACAATACCTCGCATTTCTCCGAAAACAGCCGAGCTAACAAGACTATTGTCAAGCAATATATGACCCCTACCTGCTCCACCATTGTCAGAAATATATATATATATTTTACATATTTGTTGCCATAGCAACCAGAATTTTTGACGTAGGAACAAAATAAAATGATGTGCATAATGTGCTTATTGCCATCTATCCATGTTTCAAGTTTCGTGAAAAAATATTATGAACTTTTAAAGTTATCGCAGTATCCAGAAAAGTGTGACAGACTCACAGACTGACAGACACATAGAGCGCAAACCATAAGTCCCCTCTGGTGGAGCCGGTAGATGACAATAAAAGTAGCTATATTTTAATCTGGAGGGTTTGCTTTGATAAAGAAAAGAATGTTTTAAAGTTACATCAAATATTGTAAATATTATCACACAATTCCACCATTGCCATCACCATTAATCTAACCATACACCAAGTGTCAAAAGCCATTTTAAGCAGAAAATTACCACTAATGGAGCACCAAATAGAATCAAGCTATTCATCACAATTCATAACGTATTTATGGACCACCAACCACTGAGGGAAAATGTATGGCGGCAGGGCTTTTTGGCATCATTTTGGCAATATGACCAAATACCCACAGAATTGAGAACAATGTTAGGATCTATACAAGCTGTACGGACAGCTTGTGGCTGAACAGAAAACCACCTGTTTCATCCTTGTCTTTCGATTCATAGTGTAACAGCGGTCATCAAGAAGGAGCCCAGGTACTAGCACTTAAAATAAGTTTGTGTGTTGTTTCCCACATTTCTTTAGAAATATCAATGTTTATACTCCCTTTTTCAGTACCGATAACAAATTTGTAATTCAATATATTTTAGAACCTCCCCTAAAACATTCAGCTTGTGTCATTACATTCTAGCTATTTAATTAAAAATTCCCCACATGTATATTCTATTCACTAAAAACTCCCCAATTGTAATCATATACCTTTCACTTCTGATATAAAAGTACACTTCCCTTTAATCATATTAATTTTAAAATACCCCTATAAGCAAATTCTTTACCCCCCTCAATCGCTACCTCTTTTGTCTTAAACATATTTCTTCTTCCATATTATTCCCCTTGAATTCCAGCCTTAATGTACTAATACCTTTATCATTTTAAGTCCCTCTCTTCTATTTCACCTATTCCTTATCCCTCCCAAACCTAATAATTTCATATTGCCCTTATTCATTCTAATTCTCTTGAACATAAACCATTGTTTTTACTTTTATCGCAGACAAAAAACAAAACTTCATCACACATAAATTTCCTCACCCATAGGAATCTCTACCGTCTAAATCCATATGTATACTAAAAGCTCCACTCTTTGCCATCATATCACTTGCACATCACTTGCACACAAAAACATTCCCCCATTCTCCAAATAAAATCCGCAATAGAATTCCTACCCTTCAAGTCCCTTCTCCCACATAACTCCCCCCACCCTCACATCTAAATACAATGTCTGTACCCTCCCACTCTAAGCCCTCTCCTTCAAGGTCATCTGGTGTATCTAGGTCATCCGGGGTCGGCAGGTCATCAATCCCTTCTATGAGAGCGTCTGTGGAATCTGGGGAGAACATCCGCACAGGGCTGATCTTTTTCTTCTTTCTGGCTCCATTTGGAAGGCTGTCTGGTCGAGCTATATAATCCAGGAAACAAATTGCAAGCATCCTGACATAACGATTTTCTACACTGATGTAACTTATTTAACACCATTACCAATTAGTACACATTTTCATACACTGCCCAAAACCATATAACCCATACTGTGAAACCATTATTATTCCTCAGGCATTAATTATCGTCTATTATATCAGTGGACTGAGTGACGAATTTAAGATTCTAACGAATAATTATGTTCAATGTTTAAACAAAATTTAGACTTAATTACTGTAGGCATGAGACATTAAAATCCAATGTAATCCCCGCATTCATACTTTGTCAGTTTTGTAGTCCAGACAAATCCGGTATTGACACAAAGGGATGCACATTACACAGTGTACTTAACTGACATGTGGCATTGCTGTAAAAACGCGGATGCAGTTAATGTGTATCAAATGCGTTGACTTCTTTCAAGTAGAATAGTCATGATCAGCGCGTATTGTTAACAACTTTATAACCGATTGTGTGCTTGTGTTTTTCAAGGATGTTCACTAATTGGCAATTGGCTTTGCTGTTTCAAACACTCGTTAACGGTTATTGAGTCCTGCTAAACCTCTAATCATAACAATGATTTTGTCAATGGAATACAATAATAAGGGCCCAATACAATCACCTGATAACCAAAAGACTATTTAATTGGCATGTGACAAACAGGACGCGAAACCACAATTTATTGCAGACATGTATTACAAACAAATCCAATATTGACTGACACATTTTTTTTTTTAATTCGATATTGTTAAATTTAAGTGCTGGCGAAATAATCATTCTATTAGAAATGAGGAAATTTCGTTCTGACGAAAATAAATGGTTTAACAGTATATAAATTACCAATACAGTAATACAGTTGTTACAATATTTCATGGGTTTCTGAGCACACAAGATAATTATTACACAACATGCCCCACCTGGTGTATATGGTCAAGATATTGCTATCAAACAAAGCACCACATATATATTATATATCAGTGTCTAACATACATCAGTACCTACATGTTATATGTCTATTTATCACGCAAAAGGCCTCACTTGGACTAACATAGTCACTATCATGATCCAAATCTTAAAAGTCTCTCACAGAGACAAACTTTATATTCTTTCAAACTTTGTCAATGTTAACAAGTTTTTCAGGTCAGAAACATAGTACTACAAGGGCATACTACTATTTAGCTACAGTTTGATAAGCCAACAGCACAGCCTTTTGAAACCTCTAACCCACCATACAAAATATGTATGGGCCGTGCTTTGTGAAAAAGGGGTTTATTGCATGTGAGTAAAGTGCAGTCCACACAGGCCAATCAGGGAGGAAACTTTCCGCTTGTATGATATTGTTTGTTTCAAGAAAGTCTCTTCTTAGCAAAAATCAAGTTGAGGCGGAAAGTGTCATTCCTGATTAGCCTGTGTAAACTGCACAGACTAATATGGGAAAACACTTACTGCACATGCATTAAACCCCCTTTTCACAGAGCAAGGCTCGTATATGCTAAATAATACACCTACAACCTTTAAAAGTTAGTACACGAGTACACAATGTCATACCTGGCCTACCATACTCGCTATCAGATTCAGACTCTGAGTCGCTCTCTGATTCCATGGCTGCCTGGTGACCCATGCCGGGTATCGGGTCCTCATGCCATTCCTGTGTCTCATCCATAGCTTTTTCCTTCACCACAACCTTGTCCTGAAACATATATGTAGAATGTAAATTGATTATTTTGTAACTTTCTGTTTCCTGATGTTTTTGGTCTTCCTATCATAACTTAACTTACAAACGAACATACTTACAAGATGTGTTTGTGAAACACAATGTCCCCCTATATGACGTTTGACCTTGAAGGATGACCTTGACCTTGACCCTTCACCACTCAAAATGTGCAGCTCCTTGAGATACACACGCATTTCAAATATAAAATTGCTAGCTTCAATATTGCAGAAGTGACATTACATGAGCAATTTTGACCCATATATTTGACCTTGAAGGATGACCTTGACCTTTCACCGCTCAAAATGTGCAGCTCCATGAGATACACATGCATGTCAAATATCAAGTTGCTATCTTCAATATTGCAAAAGTATTCATACAATAAGCGATTTGGGCCACATATATTTGACCTCTGACCTTGAAGGATAACCTTGACCTTTCACCACTCAAAATGTGCAGCTCCATGAGATACACATGCATGCCAAATATCAAGTTGCTATCTTAAATATTGCAAAAGTTTTCATACAATAAGCGATTTGGGCCACATATATTTGACCTCTGACCTTGAAGGATGACCTTGACCTTTCACCACTCAAAATGTGCAGCTCCATGAGATACAAATGCATGCCAAATTTTGCTATCTTCAATATTGCAAAAGTATTCATAAAACGAGCAATTTTGGCCACATATATTTGACCTCTGACCTTGAAGGATGACCTTGACCTTTCACCACTCAAAATGTGCAGCTTCATGAGATACACATGCATGCCAAATATGAAGTTGCTATCTTCCATATAGCAAAAGTTATTACAAAATGTTAAAGTTGGCGCAAACCAACCAACCAACAGACCAACAGACCAACCAACAGACAGGGCAAAAACAATATGTCCCCCACTACTATAGTGGGGGACATAAAAAATGTACCACAGATCTAATCAAATCTACTCTACTTGAATTGCTTAACATATAAACAGCTACATACCATATTTCTGAATTTCAGTCCAAGGGAAGTTACTTACATTGTTAGCAGGCTGCGTAGTTACTTCCCCTGTCTTCTGTGGTACCAATGGTTTCTCTACAACATCAGCTTGGGTCTGATCAGCCGTTGGCAGGTCCTCATCCCCATCTATCGGCTGCAATTTATAAACAAATACAATTGTATGTGGCTGTTCAAGGATGGGAAGTTTTGAAGTGGGAAGTTAGCAACTTCATGGCTCTCAATTTTTCTAATCAGTGGTTTCCACAGGAATTTGTTCAGATGCCCCAGGTCGTTAGGGATGGTTAGGGAGGGCAGCCCCCTCTGTAAGTTTTTTATATAATTTATTTATGACGTTACTTGGTGCGTTATGACTCTTTAAACAAAAACACTATAAAGTCGTGATTGTCATCGTTTTTACTTTTGTTTTAACACTTTCAACCATAGATACGCATAATTCCGACTCAATAGATTCCATAATTCATCCGCATTAAACCAAACTCTATCAATTAATGCATACTTACTACTTTTCATGTCATTATTCATTACCCGATAATCCTGTATATTCAATTTTTAAAAGCAAATTCTGGTAAATATTGAGGTTAAAAGTGCTAAAAAAATTATTAACACCAACATTCCTCTTTTTTTCTTAAGTCAACAAATTAATGTTGGCATATGTGAATATTTAAAACTTTGATTAAATAACGTCCAATCTGGACTGGTTTTCCCACTGAACACGTTAATATCGACACTCGGCCTTTTGGCGGGCTTAAGTTGGGTAAAGAGATACATGTAATTGAAGGAGGATAGATAATTCAGCTAAGTCAATATTGCTTTGATCTTAAGAATGGCTAGTTGCAGTTACTAAAACAAGAAGGCCTGAAAGGCCCAAAGTCGCTCACCTGAGATTCAAAGGAACTGACCTGTTCTGTGCAGCCCAAGATGTCATTAGAACAAAATGTTCTTACCAACTTTCATGACTAGTGAACCCCCTGGCAGCCACGTTTTTCAACAGACCAGAACCATTTTCATACACATCCAAGATATCATTTAAACAAATATACTGAAAAGTTTTATGAAGATTCATAAGTCCATATAAGGAAAAATGCCCCGCCCACAGGTGGCCATGTTTTTCAAGCAAATGGAACTATTTTCACACTTGTCCAAGATATCATTGGGACAAATCTTCTGAAAAAGTTTCATGATGATGGTACAATAAATATGGCTTCAAGAGTGTTCACAGGGTTTTACTATAGCTACATGAATATAAGGAAAAATGCCACGCCCCATATTTTCCACCAACGGAAACCATTTTCGAACTGATCCAAGATATCATTGGGACAAATCGTCTGACCAAGTTTCATGATGATCGGACAATAAATGTGGCCTCTAGAGTGTTAATAAGGTTTTACTAAAGGAATATATAGCCATATTAGGAAAAATGCCCCGCCCCCTGGTGGCCATGTTTTTAAAGCAACCAAAACCATTTTCAAACTCATCCAAGATATCATTGGGACAAATCTTCTGACCAAGTTTCATGAAGATCGGAAAATAAATGTGGCCTCTAGAGTGTTAAAAAGGTTTTACTAAAACCATATAAGGAAAGATGCCCCGCCCCCTGGCAGCCATGTTTTTCAAGCAACCGGCATCATTTTTAAACTTGTCCAAGATATTATTGGGATGAATCTTCTGACAAAGTTTCATGAAGATCGAACAATAAATGTGGCCTCTAGAGTGTTAACAAGATTTTACTATAGCCATATATAGCCATATAGGGAAAAATGCCCCGCCCCTTGGCAGCCATGTTTTTCAAGCAAACGTAACCATTTTCGAACTCATCCAAGATATCATTGAGACCAATCTTCTGACCAAATTTAATGAAGATTGGACAATAAATGTGGCCTCTAGAGTGTTAACAAGGTTTTAACAAGGGAGTTAACTACTGGTTTTATAAAGTATGTACAGGTTATCTTTCTTTAACATTAGACTGTTCACATGTTTTCACTATACATATAGAGAAAACTGCCCCGTCCCCTGGTGGCCATGTTTTTTCACCGATCTGGACCATTTTCGAACTCGTCTGAGATATCAATGAAACCAATGTTTTGACCAAGTTTCATGATGATTGGGCAAACATTGTGACTTCTAGAGTGTTCACAAGGTTTCACTATAGCCATATAAGGAATACTGCAGTTCCCCGCCCCCTGGCGGCCATTTTTTCAATGGACCAGAACCATTTTTGAACTCAACCAACATATCATTTAGACAAACATTTTGACAAAATTACATGAAGATTGGGCATCAAATGTGACTTCTACAGTGTTCACAAGGTTTTTCTTTTTTTTGACCTAGTGACCTAGTTTTTGACCCAGCATGACCCAGTTTCGAACTCAGTCGAGGTATCAATAGGACAAATATTCGGACCAAGTTTCATGAAGATCGGACAATAAATGTGGCCTCTGGAGTGTTCACAAGGCAAAATGTTGTGCTCAGGTGAGCTAAAAATACACTTATTGGTAAATTTTAAACGCCCCGCAGACTTTGATTTTGAAATTCAAGCGCCCCGGCAATGGACCTCTAAATGGCCTGCAGAAAGCACTGCTCCTGTGATAGATAAAGTTCAAGGTAGACCAAATTATGTATTGGTCTAATCAATTAGGTTAATGATTAACAGTAATAACAGAACAGTTTTCTGACACTCTACATTTTCAGACAAAAATAATTTTATGATTTAAGCAACAACAAAAAATTTGTGACTTCAGACATACAGGTTTTTGTCCCTAATTACATTTTTGGACAGTCTATTTTACAATGGCATTTTACCAGAAATCTGCCCTGTTACGCTTATCTGGTGACACTTTGATTATGCATTTTTACAACTGGATTGAGGTCATAAAACCTGGCAGACATATGCCTTAAAGAGGTCTTTTCATGTTTTGGTAAATTGACAAAATAAAAAAAATTGTTTCAGATTCACAAATTTTCGTTGTAGTTATGATGTTTGTGAGGAAACAGTAATACTTAACATTTACCATGCTCTAAAATATCCATTATATGCATCTTTTGACGATTTTAAAACCTGAAAATTATAAAGCGTTGCAACCGAAACAATTAAATAATTTGGAAAGGTCTGTTGCTGTCGTTATATTTTGTGATACTACGAGGATTGCTTATATAAAGCATAACATACATCACTTATTGTATGAGCACGGATGGCTGAGTGGTCTAAGCGATAGAATTTTACTCCTGGGGTCAGTGGTTCGAGCCCAGTTGAGGGTTACTTCTTTAATTTTATTCTTGCTTTTTTTCCTGGAGCTGTTTAGATCAAATGTTTACATTTTATCAATTTAAAAAACTTTTATACATGCCAAAATCTGTGAAAAGGCCCCTTTAAGGCAATGGACTGTTACATGTGTATTATTGGTGAAATAACTATGTATACCGCTACAAGACAATGCTTTCATCCAACAGTTTTAAGTTATTTATACTACATTGCATATGGCATGGTAATTTACAAGCACGTGCTATTATTCGTTGAAATGATTGACGCATTACAGATTGCATACCTGTATCTGATCATCAATACAATATTTTTAGAGTGCTCTAAATTTTGTAACACACATATTGTCTCTTAAAATTCAGAAACCCGTATTTTTTTTTATTGTATCTAAATTTTCGAACATGAGAAAATTATTATTATTAAGTGTCCGAAAACTTAGGGTAATTACAGAAGCAACTGAATACTAATAAAAAAATGTACATGTTGGACATGGCTTTTGGCTTGCCACAAAAACAACAACTCATGTTGACCAATAATCAAATACATTATTTGGAAAATGAAGTAATTACTTAGATAAATGTGACATGGAGTGAGCTAAAGCACATGGTCCCTCAAATTACTTCTTCAAATGGGAGGCACCCCATATCTCAAACTAATCATAATTAAGAAAGACAGCCCATATCCAAAACAAAATTAAAACTAATCAACAAGAAGTAATGTCCAGTACTATTGATAACTGAATCAAGTATTATTATTTTCTGCTCAGTATACATTCTCTCAGTAATCCTCTCTTCTTTACTGACTCATTGCCCCCACCCTGCTCATAAATGCTGCATTTGTTGACATAATATTGTATTTATGAAGCAAAGTGAAAACTAAAATAAAATAAAAATATTATGTGTTTTTTTTTGTAGTTTCTTTATCAGCACAGTGCTGGTGGATTCAGGAAATAAAATCCGCAATCACATGAGCAGAAGTAAAAACTTGACAGAGGGAATATTAACATCCTTTGCCATTTAACATCTAAACTTTTTCTTCAGGCAATTTCTTATATCTTAAAAATTACACAAATGAGCACCAAAAATAAAGCAGTTTTTAAGATTACAAAAACATTTTAATCTCTAAGTACACCACCATTCCACACTTGCTCACCCCACCAGCAAAACAAAAAAACAAATCTTTTAAAGTAATTTCAGCAGAGCTTTCTTCAACTGAGGTTTTGAAGTTATTACTGACAGTTGTTTTTGGCAAGACTCCCAAAATTGCAATGGAGAAAATTTCAAGACTTACAAAATCCAGCACTATGTAACATATCTTGAAGCCTTGATAATACTTCACATTTTAAATAGGTATAAAAAACTCTTTGAATAAATGGAGTGAAAAACTGAAGAAAAATAAAAGTTTTACTTAAATTAGAATAGTGCAGTTACTAAATGTCAATGTCACAAATGCTGTCATAACTTCCAAAATGGTGTGAGCAAAAATTCAGAAATCCAAGATCAGGAAGCAAAAACTTCAGTTTTCAAAACTTAAGGAAAGCAATATCCTCAACCACAACTCTTCACTTGTAGAAGCACTGTGCACCATTCTAATTTCTAACATCCGAATTCTCTGCCAAAAATCAATTGTCTAGCCTGAGCCTGTGCAATGCAGCTCATGCATTCTATGACATAATTCAAACAGGGCTTCACAATTACCAGGAATAGCAAAGTCTTTTCTGAAGATATTGTCTTGGAGAAAACACTGAAAGAACGTCATGCATAATTCTTTACTGTCTAGCCAAAATGCCCTGAACAAATATTCAGAACAATTCTTCTTACAGAAATCAGTATGGCTTTGACAAATGTCTTTAGGCAATAACATGTGTTTAATGCATCTGTCTTTTTTAACCTGACAAATTAGACAAACAGTCACTTCATTTAGTTCACAATAATTTTTTGTGAAATAGCCTATGTATGAATGATAAAAACATAGAACAAGAGGGCCTGAAAGGCCCAAAGTCGCTCACCTGAGATAACAAGATATTATTGGGACAAATCTTCTGACCAAGTTTCATGAAGATCGGAAAATAAATGTGGCCTCTAAAGTGTTAACAAGGTTTTACTATAGCCAAATAAGGAAATGCCCCGCCCCCTGGCAGCCATGTTTTTCAACCAACCTGCATCATTATTTAACTCTTCCAAGATATTATTGGGATGAATCTTCTGACCAAGTTTCATGAAGATCGGACAATAAATGTGACCTCTAGAGTGTTAACAAGATTTTACTATAGCCATATATAGCCATATAAGGAAAAATGCCCCGCCCCTTGACAGCCATGTTTTTCAAGCAAATGTTACCATTTTTGAACTCATCCAAGATATCATTTAGACAAATCTATTGAGCAAGTTTCAGTAAGATCGGAAAATAAATGTGGCCTCTAGAGTGTTCACAAGGTTTTACTATAGCCATATAAGGAAAAATGCCCCGCCCCCTGGCGGCCATGTTTTTCAACCAACCGGCATCATTTTCGAACTTGTACAAGATATTATAGGGATGAATCTTCTGACCATGAAGATCAGACAATAAATGTGGCCTCTAGAGTGTAAACAAGATTTTACTATAGCCATATAAGGAAAAAATGCCCTGCCCCTTGGCAGCCATGTTTTTCAAGCAAACGTAACCATTTTCGAACTCATCCAAGATATCATTGAGACCAATCTTCTGACCAAATTTCATGAAGATTGGACAATAAATGTGGCTTCTAGAGAGTTAACAAGGCAAATGTTGACGGCTTACGACGCGCCATGGATGGACAAAAAGCGATCACAAAAGCTCACCATGAGCATGAGCTAAAAAGAATTTTCACACAAACTGATATGGGATAGTACCTGAAACCAATTCTCTTAGAAAATCAGAAATGTAGAAACACAATCTACTTTTTTTTGCCGCACTAAAAAGAAGCGAGAGGAGCTTCTTTATAGTTTGTGTCCAGCAAAGAGCCTATACAATATTTTATTATGCCTGGACAATTTAAAGAGAACAGCGTATGTTCACATGCAATTCTTGTGACACAAATTGTTTTTTGTTAAATACAGCATCAACACAGTTTTACACATGTTTCAAACTATTCCAAAAAGTTATTATTGTTGTTCATGAGCGAAATTCAATAGTGGTATCAAACCAATGTTAAGAAGATATTGTTTAGAACAGCTTGTTTTTTACTGTACACAATCATGTATTTGTCAGTCATTGTTGAGAAATGACAGCATTATTATTTAATGTCCTTGACAAACAAGATGTGTTTGAGAAACACTATGCCCCCAGCATGCCAAATATGAAGTTGCTATGTAGTGTATATTTAATTAGCGATTTTGACCCATATATTTGACCTTTGACATTGAAGGATGACCTTGACCTTAAAGGATGACCTTGACCTTTCACCACTCAAAATGTGCAGCTGCATGAGATACGCATGCATGCCAAATATTAAGTTGCTATGTTCAATATTGCAAATGTTATGACAAATGTTTGACATGCTATGTACAATAGTTAAAAAGGTATAGGCATTTTAAAGCATAGGCCCTTGAAGGATGACCTTGACATGCCACCGATTAATACCTTCAGCTGTATGAGTAACACATGCATGTAAAATATAAAGTATCTGTATAAAGTGGTAGTGATGTTTTGGCATATTTAAAATGAAAATTGACCTTTGTAAATTACCTTTGACCTTTCATGATGACCTTGACCTTAACATTGTACAAATTAAAATGTGCAGCTCCATATGCATTTGAGAAGTCGTTACAAAGTTATAGTGTATAGTAAATGAGCGATTTTGACCCATATATTTGACCTTTGACCTTAAAGGATGACCTTGACCTTTCACCACTCAAAATGTGCAGTTCCATGAGATACACATGCATGCCAAATATGAAGTTTTATGTTTAATATTGCAAAATATATTGCAAATGTTAAAGTTAAGTTTTGACCCATATATTTGACCTTTGATCTTGAAGGATGACCTTGACCTTTCACAAACGTGCAGCTCCATGAGATACACATGCATGCCAAATATCAAGTTGCAATCTTCATTATTGCAAAAGTTATGGCAAATGTTAAAGTTTGATGCAAACCAACAAACCAACCAACTGAACAGACAGGGCAAAAATAATATGTCCCCTAGTATATACTGGGGGACATACAAAAAAGTTATTAAATATCACGGTATGGCTTAACCATTACCAATGAACATGACTGTATAGTTCAGATAATAATTCAATTTGTCTATGAGCATAGATCATATCTCAACAACTTCATCATTCTTAGCAAAAATGGTCTCCCTAATTAAATCTCAAGAGTATTTCATGAAATGAATTAGCAATACAGTTATCTGCCTCATTATTAAGCTTTTTCATCACAACAATGCCAGAGAATTCATACAATTATTAATGCAGCCCTAAGTGAATGGGTTTCCATTTTTTTCCTGATTTTCATAGCAATATCAGAAAACTTCCGAAATATGTTCAAGTCATGATAACAGCAAAAATATTAAATAGTCAAGATGAAAGCTCTTTGTTTTCTTCACTTCCTTATCTCTCGGGATATCTACTCAAGCAGTTGGGGAAACTTTCCCATAGAGATAGCAAATGGAATAAACCACTTGTGAAGATTAAAGTGTCCTTTTCAATCAATGTCTCAGATTCTGTAACAAAATTCTTCACAAAAAAGTTACACATATTCCATACATAATTAAAGCATGCAGACAGGCAAATGTAGGCAAAATCATGTGACTTCCAGAAACTGTACTTGATAATAGTAATAATGTTCTTACCTCAAAGGATAACCTCCAAATAGCTTTGTTGTTCTTTGAGTTTATTATTCGCTCACAATTTCTAGTCAAGTTGTACACGATTTCACTGTGTTTATCCATCATTTTTCAAAAGTTAACCATTTTCAACAAATTTATCAACAAACTTCATATATTGCAATATAGATCACTCAATAATAAACACATGTATTACTATATTCAAGTGATCAATGCCAATCACACTTTGAATATAAAAAAATTGCCATAGTACTTTTAGGATGCTTTGAACATGTTATAATATGTATTGGAAACATTTAGTTTTTGTTGCACTATATATGGTGATTTCATTGAATCAGCAATCAATCTTAAACTGTGTGCCTAAAATGTCTCAAATGGGCATCATATTTCCTGCTAAGAAATGACATGATATTACTTTTGCAATATAATACCAGACCGACCATAGCAATAATATTTATAGACCATAGTGTAGTTAACAGCAGTAATTTATATTTCATTCAACTCTTTTTGACTCAATAGAATGTGATTTATCTGTTCCTTATTGATCTTTTGGTCCAAAAGAAACTCAAGAATTCCTGGCTCATCTTATTTACATGTCTGTATTACTTTTATTGACAGAATGCGATATGATATACCATTATTTCAGCCTGCTGTAATATAAGCTTGTCATCACAATAGGAATCTGTTCCTAATTTATCATTTTGTTAAAAACAATAGGGCTCTTCTTGTCTTATACCATTTAGTTACTAAATAGTATTAGACACAATATCTACTGAGCCCCGGAAAACGATGTCATATAGGTATCATGATGTAAAAAAATGTCTTCATTGAGAAAAGGGGCATCATTAATTTATTTTTTTGCAATTTTTAATGCAGGACTATAATCCATTCAAAACTTCATATTATGTGCATTAATGCCTGCAAGTTTGAACTAAATATTGTTCATGTAATAGTTTAGAACGGCAGCTTTAGTTAACTTGTGTCTACAGACAGACGCATCAAGGGATGTAGGGATGGACAAACAGAGGTCCAGGGTGATTTCCATATACCTCATTTACTTTGTAACATAGAGCATTAAAAAAGGAAGCCAAAGCTATCTGAACAGTTGAAGCTTTGACAGAAAATTGTTTTTGTACTAGCAAAAGTAATGGAACAAGGGCTGTTTGTAAAACATGCATGCCCCCCATATGGGCTGTCCGTTGTACTGGCAGCCATTGTGTGATACGACTTTTGTCACTGTGACCTTGACCTTTGACCTAGTGACCTGAAAATCAATAGGGGTCATCTGCAAGTCACGATCAATGTACCTATGAAGTGTCATGATCCTAGGCAAAAGCATTCTTGAGTTATCATCCGAAAATCATTTTACTATTTCGGGTCACCGTGACCTTGACCTTTGACCTTAAAATCAATAGGGGTCATCTGCGAGTCATGATCAATCTACCTATGAAGTTTCATGATCCTAGGCATATGCGTTCTTGAGTTATCATCCGAAAATCATTTTACTATTTCGGGTCAGTGACCTTGACCTTTGACCAAGTGACCTCAATATCAATAAGGGTCATCTGCGAGTCATGATCAATCTACCCATGAAGTTTCATGATCCTAGGCGTATGCGTTCTTGAGTTATCATCCGGAAACCATTTTACTATTTCGGGTCACCTAGACCTTGACCTTTGACCTAGTGACCTCAAAATCAATAGGGGTCATCTGCGAGTCATGATCAATCTACCCATGAAGTTTCATGATCCTAGGCGTATGCGTTCTTGAGTTATCATCCGGAAACCATTTTACTATTTCGGGTCACCGTGACCTTGACCTTTGACATAGTGACCTCAAAATCAATAGGGGTCATCTGCAAGTCATGATCAATGTACCTATGAAGTTTCATGATCCTAGGCCCAAGCGTTCTTGAGTTATCATCTGACAACCACCTGGTGGACGGACGGACCTACCGACCGACCCACATGAGCAAAGCAATATACCCCCTCTTCTTCGAAGGGGGGCATAATTAAATGTAGAATGGATGCAATTTTGACTGTATGTTACTGTATTAAGAATATATTGTTTTTTAATTATAATTGCTGTTTCACAAATGTATTCATCTAAGAGAAAGCAGCCTTTGAACGGCTTTCTTAAGTTACTGGATTGTTTTCTTTAAAATATGTGCAGGAATACTCTTATTAAAACCATCTTTAAATTAAAATGTAACATAATCTATTAATTAACCCCAAGGAAATCTCACTATCAAGAAAATCTTGCACCACCGAAAGTTAACTTTCCAGATGACTAACCCAAAAAGAATCCCTGACCTTAAAGTGGCAATGAAAACTACCCCATAACTAGTAATCAACTGCGTTTTATGCAAGCATACAGAAAACAAATACTTGTAAGTAGTAGATTCAAGCTTGAACCAAAAATAATATACAAACTTATGTATAAGCATTCAGGGAAATTTAAATAAAATACTACATTGAATTGTTGAAAAGTGATACAACCGCTGTACAATCTAACACATTTTAAAACAGTTGTTTCCATAAATAGAAGTAAATATAGTCTTAATTGTTACCAGCATAACCTATACTGCCACAATATTTCATGTTCCAACATATAAATACATTTGTATACAAAATGCACCAAGGATTTTTTCTTCAATGTCCCTAATAACGAAAATTGTACCCTTGTAAATAGCGCATTCTAAGAAGATGACAAAGAGGATTTTTACTTCTCAAAAAAATATATAATTATCCTTAAGTTTGCATGGACTGCTACCATGGAAATCTGTTTAGTTTTTATACTTATTTTATCGACATAACAATCTTCCACTTCATTCCATTTATATCCACAATAAAACACATTGAGATCTCGTCCTTCGCACTAATTTACATACCAAAGTTATTACACCAGTGGCTTCAATTGAACATAACACAACATTAGAAACATAACACAGATTCCACAAAAATCTTCATAACAGCCAAAACGAGCTATGAGTAAACACTGTTGTTAAGATCTCAACTGATAAGCCTTCCTGTTCATCCCCAATCAATGCACATCATCTGCAGGCAATTATCACATGCTAGTTAATGTTAATTAGCCCTAATTATGTTAGAACTGCCCATTGCCATCTTCTTTCAGTGGGCTGGTACTGTCTAGCTGCTAATATAAATACACCATCAAACAAACCAGACTCCAACATGAAGGAATAACAATAACAAAACACACATGGTATAGTTTGTGTGAATCCATAGACTGGTACCTGGCAAAGAGTTTAGCAGCATCTCCAGCAATAGACTGGTTACCACAGTATTAAAGGGTCTCAAATCAGTATTCACACACATAAAAAGAGTAATCCTCTTGGGCTCGAACCACCGACTTAGTGATTGGTGCATTTTATACTTGTATAAGCAATCCTTGTTATGTCACAAAATATAACGATAACAACAGAACACTTAAAATTATTTGATTATTTCGCGCTTAATGATTTTTAGGTTTTTAAATCGTCAAAAGATGCATACCCCCAAAAAACATATCTCAAATCTTGAGCGATACAGTGATTACCATTTTCTTGCTTTGTTTTAAGTTTTATTATTATATTGATATACTAATCTAAATTGCTGTATGTTTTCACTTTCTATCTTCAAACAACAACTGCTTGACAACAATAACTCTCAAAGGCAGGTGTTAAATCCCAATTTACTTCCACACCAAGGTTCATCTGCTCATTAAAGCAGAAAATGCTTATCAGTTAGCCAATCTGATTGAGGCCTGAGATGTTTCAATCATGAGAAATGATCCAACATAAATCTGTCAGCTGTCTATCATCTTGCATCATCAACAGCCAGATAAACAACAGTAACCACTTGTTCTTTAATCTTTTACTCAATAACAAATACTAATACAGTAAAACCCCTCCAAACCATCAGGGCCATTAAGGTTCTTGTTTGCTTAACTGAGTTGAACATTTTTGTAACAGAAAATGCATGGTGCTTTGTCTTAAGGTTATAATGAAAACATGCTAGACAAGAACTAGTAACAGTTTATTCCAGTATACCACCACACATTTACATTTACAAAACAGAGGTACACCCAAGGCAATTTATGTGCATTTACCATAGTTTGAAAATCCAGTGCTGCAGTCGATTATTGTATTTTTCTATACAGCCTTATCAGGGAAACTGTACCTCCATATATTTTAAACAAACCAAACTAATTTAAGGAAATTTGGTCACCCAAAGAAAACACACATTTAACTCTGCTCAAAACATTACACCTATAATGACCTTGGATCAAGAACTAAGCCCTAATCCAATCCATTTTTATGTCCCCCACCATAGTAGTGGGGGACATATTGTTTTTGCCCTGTCTGTTGGTCCGTTGGTTGGTTGGTCTGTTGGTTGGTTGGTTGGTTTGCGCCAACTTTAACATTTGCAATAACTTTTGCAATATTGAAGATAGCAACTTGATATTTGGCATGCATATGTATCTCATGAAGCTGCACATTTTGAGTGGTGAAAGGTTAAGGTCAAGGTCATCCTTCAAGGTCAAAGGTAAAATATATGGGTCAAAATCGCTAATTTTATGTACACTTTTGCAGTATTTCAATATTCAAGATAGCAACTTGATATTTGGCATGCATGTGTATCTCATAGAGCTGCACATTTTGAGTGGTGAAAGGTCAAGGTCATCCTTCAAGGTCAGATGTCATATATATGTGGCCAAAATCACTCATTTTATGAGTACTTTTGCAATTTTGAAGATAGCAACTTGATATTTGGCATGCATGTGTATCTCATGAAGCTGCACATTTTGAGTGGGGAAAGGTCAAGGTCAAGGTCATCCTTCAAGGTCAGAGGTCAAATATATGTGGCCCAAATCGCTAATTTTATGAATACTTTTGCAATATTGAAGATAGAAACTTGATATTTGGCACGCATGTGTATCTCATGGAGCTTCACATTTTGAGTGGTGAAAGGTCAAGGTCAAGGTCATCCTTCAAGGTCAAATATATGGGTCAAAATTGCTCATGTAATGTCACTTCTGCAATATTGAAGCTAGCAATTTTATATTTGAAATGCATGTGTATCTTATGGAGCTGCACATTTTGAGTGGTGAAGGGTCAAGGTCAAGGTCATCCTACAAGGTCAAATGTCATATAGGGGGACATTGTGTTTCACAAACACATCTTTTTTTTCATATTTCAGATTTAAATCCCACACTATTGTGAAATAAATATAAAATGAAATAAATATTCATTTTGTATTGTGCTTAAACATGCCCTTCAATAAGAGCTTATTGAAAATACAAGATTTCTCAAATGACATTTTGAAACAAAATCAATACAACACACTCCCACCATTTTCACAATCACATTTTTGAGCTGCTCTCAACAGTAATTTGTTTATGGGATGTGTGTCCTAATACTCCTCCCAATGGACCTATCCTGACACTCCTCTATGTGACAAGAGTGATTGAATTCCTTTGAAGAGGATGTAAGGAACAATAAACCATGCAGTTACATGAATGTTGTAATTTCAAACACACAACTTGGCTGCAGTTATTGCCATTATTACCATACTCAGACAGTTTCCATTAATTAGTTTTGAATGTTGGATGATTTGTGTACCTTACATTTTAATCTATTATTGCTTGGAAGTGTAAGGTTTGGCATTTTTTATATTGGTTTAACTGCAACCCTTAGCATTCCACAGCAGTGACCCCAGTTTTAATAATTTTAAATGTTAGAATGGAATTGCACGTAATGTCCTGTACTGTTTAGACAACCTCCCTAAATAAAAGACCAGGATGGTAATACAATTTATATCATTACCGCAAGTAACCACGTGTACCGCGCAGTGTATTACCTCTTATTTTCAAATTAAAAAGCTTTTGCGCGCAATACATTTACACAACGCTATCCTGCAAAAACTTTGTTATGTTATCGTAAATAATCAAAATGGCCGCCATTTGTTTTTTCCAGAAAACTACACCTTAAATTATTAGATATGAAAGGATTAGAAGAAGTTTTGGGCAAACATTTTTTTTTTTAAATAAAAATTGCGGACATTTCTTTGTTTGCGTTTGTACACTTTTTTATCGATGAATTCCGATGGGGACTGTTGTCGACATAGCAGAGAGCAGTCAAAGGTAGGTGTAAACAATGTCTTTTATGCGTGTAACGGTAGGTGTTAAAGGGCGTCTTTTTGTACTTCGTAATTGATTGCCAGCTTTTTTTTAGTAATTTGTGCCACGCCTTGTTGAGACGCTAATTGACATTTGAGACACTAATTGACACTTGAGAACGTGAAATTATGAAACTGCATTTTGTGTGTATAAATATTTAACGTTCAACAGTGGTGTTTGAAACATTTGTTTGCAATCATCTGAACTACGCATTGACTAATCAGACATTGACGGTAGACCACTCTAGAAGACGGCAAAATAACCACAATGACGACAATGGCCCTTTTCAAAATTGTCAAATATAGTGCTATGCAACCCATGCTCCTGATCATATAAACGCTTCTTCGATGAAGAGTGCATAATTAAACTTTCCAAAGACCCGAAATAATTGATTGCGCAATATGAAAATGGTGGTCATTTTTTATCAAATTTTCAGGTTTGTTGGTCTTCAATTTTTTCTCTCTCCATTTTGGCTTTACAAATATCGCATGTGCGTTATAAATGGGGGCACGCTATACATGGTAACTTACGGTATATGGTTTCTTGAGTTTAATTCTTTCTCCATGTTATGTACAATATATTTTGTTACAGAGATACCAATATATCCATGGTTCCGGCACTGTTAATAATTTATTATAGTGCATATAAATTAATTTAATTCCAATATACTTTGCATTTAATAAGGTTTTAAAAATGTGCATTAGTGTATTATCTTTATGAGAATCCATAGATTATTGAATCTTGGTTGTTTCTTTAAACTTAAAAAAAAACATAACCTGGATTTTCGACATCTATGCACCAGTCTTGAGGTTAAAGGGGCCCTTTCATGTTTTGGTAAATAGACAAAATTAGACAAAAATGTTTCAGATTGGCAAATTTTCGTTGTAGTTATGATATTTGTGAGGAAACAGTAATACTGAACATTAACCATGCTCTAAAATATCCAGTTTATGCATCTTTTGACGATTTAAAAACCTGAAAATTATAAAGCGAAACGATTGAATAATTTGGAGAGTTCTGTTGTTTTCCTTATATTTTGTGATACTTCAAGCATTGCTTATATAAAGTATAAAATACATCACTTTATGAGCACAGATGGCCGAGTGGTCTAAACGATAGACTTTTACTCCAGGGGACAGTGATTTGATCTCAGTTGACCCCGGTTACGTTTTTTCTTTCTTTAATTTTATTCTTTTTTTTTTTAAAGAAGCTTTTTAGATCCAATGTTTACATTTATCAATATAAAGCATTTAATGACAAACTTCAATACATGCCAAAATCTTTGAGAAGGCCCCTTTAAAATAAAGTTGGATTTATGTTTATGTGGATATATTCCTCCTACATAAATTTCCTTTTGAAATGAACTATACCAGTATGGAATTAATCTACTATAGGAACACAAAGGCAAGTCAATTACACTTATACAACATCCTAGAAGCAATCATCCCTAGACATTGTCTGTTGACACTGATAACCCTCCTGTCAACAGTTCACTGGATTATGTTAAATTCCAAGGGATTGATAGTCATGTTCCATGTTAGATTCCAGGCTCCAGTAAGGAAAAATTGTTAACTGAGTTGGCCCCTGTGTGCCCAGCTTTAAGAGTACTGGTAACCAATTGAAATGTATGTTTCATCTCATACTCAATGGCACCATGGGCATCAAAAAATGCATGTAAAATAAAAGATACCTAATTAATTGAAATTATACATAACCATGTCATCAATAACATTCAGACATTGATATGAATTAATGTCTAATTAGATATATAAATTGATATACGTGTGTCATATCACAATATATGGCACATTTGAGGTTGATATGAGCTCAAGTCCAAGGCATAATGGATATTGAAATGAGTGCATGTTTCATTAAAAGCCCACCCCTGACCTTTCTGATCCCATTTAATCCCAGTGGACTCTCTCATCCTTCTAAATTGGATCAATTATTTCCAAAGGGATGTCAGAGTAGTATATTTATTTCTACATATAGAATATTTCTTACAGAAATTCCTTTGAGCAAACAGTGCAGACCCTGGTGAGACGACGCATGATGCGGCGTCTCATCTGGGTCTACGCTGTTTGCCAAGGCCTTTTTTCTAGACGCTAGGCATAAATGGGTTAATGCAAAAGCAATACTTTATTTTATTCAAGAAAGTGTCAGTTTAAGTCAACATGTTGCTAGTCGTTTGTGGTACTTAAGAACACACTGATGATTCCTTCAAATACATTTTTTGTATGCAAGAAATGGCGTATACCACCATGTTCTTGTAGATTTCCCTGCCTGAAATCTTTAGTTGCCTCAGACAGCCCTCATGTACACAGAAGTTTAGGCTGATTTACCCACATTCACTGGTGTTTGTCAAGAGATTTGCTGGCAGTGTCTCATATATCCACTTCAATGTCAATTCATGCCACTCATGTGTATCAGGGGAATAGCAGACCAATTAAATAACAACTAAACCTTTCCCACTCAGAAGCTAAGTAAAAATGAATCTGTGCAAACAGCTTTAAACCAGAACAGCCTGCGAGTAACTCGCAGTCTGTTCAGGTTTTATGCTGTTTGATGCTCATCAGTAACTAAGGTTTAGAGATGAAATATTAAAATGTTGAATCTAGTAAGAAAGGTCTAATAAATTGAATTTAACTTTTTAAGCGACTACACATGCATGAAAATACGTATCTAAGTGGTAAAGGGTTAAAAGGGTTACAGCGGGTATATACGATTTTGATATGTGTTAAATTGTAATATATTGATACAAATATGTTATCATAACACACATTATGCAAGAAAAATGATACATTTAAGACGAATTTCATAAAATGCAGCAAATACAAATTAGCGCCCCGAGCCAATTGTGACGAAGATAATTTGAACATATTTTCCTACAATAACCGATGCATTCGTCTTTTTAGTAAGTGTTCGTGTGTCGTATGAATCGATATCGCTGCAGGAATTTAAAATGAACCGTTAAACTCAATTTAGATTCACATCGTACATGCTTTATATACATGCTGGCGAATTCGGCTGAACAGCCTTTTTGATTTCAGAATTAAATATATGGCTAATTTCACATTTTTCGACACATGTTCTTCTTAACTTTTATTTTAGTTTATATTGAAATATATGTATAATAAGTTTTCTACACATTTAATATTAATTAATAAATATTTGACAAGATCGTATATACCCTCTTTAAACAATGGCTGACATGAGCACAAGGTTCCAACTATATTATTCTGAGGTCTGGTGACTTAATGATAACCCAAAGAGTGTATCACTGCTTATTCATGGTTTTGCTGTCAATGTGGAAGTAAGTTTGGGCTATTATGGTAAGAATTTGACCATTATTTTGCGGTATAATGGTAAGAATTTAACAAGTGCTGTAAGATTACATTAAAGTCAACAAAGTCATTTTCCGGTCACATTTAATCAGAAATTTTACAAATCAAGTTTTGTCTCTGTAACTTTATATTTAGTAAACGCCTTTTAGGTAATTTAGGGGACTAACTAAAAGACAATTGGCAAATGATGATGGTAAATAATAACAGAAATTTAGTGCTGTTCAGAATATGCTCAAGTTAACATGACAATTTAAATCATTATTTGACTTCATGACAATATGACTAAGAATCATTATATTAAACAAGGGCTGTTTGTAAAACATGCATGCCCCCCATATGGGCTGTCAGTTGTAGTGGCAGCCATTGTGTGAATACGTTTTTTGTCACTGTGACCTTGACCTTTGACCAATTGACCTGAAAATCAATAGGGGTCATCTGCGAGTCATGATCAATGTACCTATGAAGTTTCATGATCCACGGCATAAGCGTTCTTGAGTTATTATCTGGAAACCATTTTACTGGTTCGAGTTACCATGACCTTGACCTTTGACCTAGTGACCTGAAAATCGATAGGGGTCATTTGCGAGTCATGATCAATGTACCTATAAAGTTTCATGATCCTAGGCGTAAGCGTTTTTGAGTTATCATCCGGAAACCATTCGGTGGACGGACCGACCGACATGTGCAAAACAATATTCCCCCTCTTCTCCTAAGGGGGGCATAATAACAGGCCCAGGGGTAATAGCACATCCTGGAAATCATTGCCACCAGAAATGGTCAATTTACACAGATCCCTGAGGTCTGTAAATACATGTAGCAGTTAACATTGGATTACCCGCAGTTTCTGGTGTGTGTGAAGGGAATTTGTAGCCATGTCGTCTTTTTCACAGGCTATGTTATTCTATATCAATGGATATTTTAGAGGCAGAAGTGCATTTAAACACCGGGGATGAACAACTTTTGTCACGTGACCGCAAAAGTCAACGCCGGTTGCAGAAACAGATTGTAATCTTGTACATTAAGGTAAGTTTTGTTGTTTTTTCATATAATCAAAATTTCAGTTTTTAACAAGTGATAGCCTATGACACAGTATACTAAATAAACTTTTATTTGAAATGATTCCATTGCCTTTACTGTTTCCACTTTCCGAGAACACTTCGACACAAAATTCTGAAATGCATTGCAAACGCTGTTTGTTTATGTGGTGTTGATGATTTTCTTTCAACAATATTGGTTTAACGACTGAATTAGTATGATTTTACACTTCATTTTAATATATTTAATAAGATTCATGACAAAAATAGCGGTGCAAATTGAAAAATATCTTATTTTTTTGTTTTGTTTTGTTTTGCAAACGCAGGTTGGTATTTCTTGAGCAATAGGAAATGGCAAACGCAGGTTGCGAGAATATTCAAAGGATAATGAAACGCACACTGTACACATTTTTGAAAGTCTTCTAAAATATGATATGGTTACAAATACGAAAATATTAACTATTCAACACAATATATGACTACGGAACTTCAATTGAGGACATTTAAACAGAGCGGAAATATGCTTATCAACACATTAAGTACTGTTACAAGTATATTGAACCACAACGTGCGTTGCCTCCTTTAAGCGGACCTCGAATGACGCTAAACGCGCCAAAACTCACGAAAATCCCGTGCATTAGTAAACACGCATGTTTATTGAACTGTGACGAAAAGAATAGCAGATAGTGTGTCACATCCAATCACTTGCGTTTCATATCTCTTTTGGTGTAGTCTTTAAAACTTTATAAAAACATTTTAGAAATATATTTTAACAAAAAGTAATTCTTTCATTACAGAAACATGACGCTCGTGTGTGAAATCTGTGGAAAGACATTTAAATCGAAGTGGGGGTTAAAGCTTCATGATAAGCGCCACAGAGGGACTGGACGATTCGCCTGTTGTGGAAAAACATTTTACACAAAACAGGCGTTCAACAGACACAGGTTTGTATTTTTTTTGTTTTTAGTACAATGCTAGGTTCTGTCGGTTTAAAAATCAAGATACAATTCAACATAGGTCATTGCATTCTGAGCGAAAGTATGTTTTTATAACCTAGTTGCAAAGCACTATTTAAAATGTTTTGAATGGTTTTTTCGAAAAAAGCCGGCTTTAAAACACTTAACACATTATTACTAGTGTGGTGCATATTGGTGTGCTCATTATAGTATTTAGTTTTTAACGACCATAATTGTCCAGATAAATTTCAATGCAAATTGTCACTGAACAATTGGAATTTACACCGTATAAATCCAGAATGTACGCGTTCCGATACTTCACGTATGTAATTGGACCCTTAAACATATTATTTAATGCGTATTTTGGATTTTGAAATGCGTAAATACGCGTTAACGCGCCTTATCTGGAGCGCTTCTGACGACCATCATTTTGTTAAGTTCCACATTGTTATGGATAATATTCTGTGTGTATTTTTCTGTATTGAATAATAATTCAACAGTTCCATTTGTTTTTGTTATATAGATGCAGCATTCATGGTGTTGAAAAGCCGTTCCCCTGTGAACAATGCGGCAAAAAGTTTTCAACCAAAGATGACCTGAATCGTCACGTCCGGAAGGAGGTTGCTGCAAAGCAATTTACCTGCTCAATTTGCAATGCAACGCTCCGGGAGAAAATTGACCTTCAGGCCCACCTTGCCACCCACAATGGAGAGAAAAACTTTGCTTGTGATATGTGTGAAAAGAGGTACAGGCACCGCAGTAGTCTATCAAAGCACAGATCTGCAAAGCACCGGGCCTAGTCATCTGTTGCATGACGATGATAAGACCAAGAATTATTTTTAATTCTTACCAATGTGCCGTGGTTATTTTCTTAATTATTGAAAATACAGACTGTCATACAATAATATATAGTATTACGCGTGTTTTTGCGTCTTAAACATTGTGTTTCATATCGTTTATCTTGTGTTGTTTTGTTTGATATTCCTGTTTTTAATAAGATTATTGTTGTAATATTTATCATTCTAATTTAAAATGATTATGATAATGGTTGATCTCATACAAATTATTGTGTTCATTATTGCTCATCTGTGATTACTGTTGATCTCAGCCCATGAATTGTGATTTATATTGATTATCTGTGATTATTGTTGATCTTATCAAAATAATTGTAATTTATGTTGATTATCTGTGAATTTTTTATCTTAACCTATTAATAGTGATTTATATTATCTGTGATTATTGTTGATCTTATCAAAATCATTGTGATTTATGTTGATTATCTGTGATTATTGTTGATCTCAACCGATTAATTGTGATTTATATAACCAGTGATTATTGTTGATCTTTTCAAAATCATTGTAATTTATGTTGATTATCTGTGATTATTGTTGATCTTTTCGAAATCATTGTAATCTATGTTGATTATCTGTGATTATTGTTGATCTTTTCAAAATCATTGTAATCTATGTTGATTATCTGTGATTATTGTTGATCTTTTCAAAATCATTGTAATCTATGTTGATTATCTGTGATTATTGTTGATCTTTTCAAAATCATTGTAATCTATGTTGATTATCTGTGATTATTGTTGATCTTTTCAAAATCATTGTAATCTATGTTGATTATCTGTGATTATTGTTGATCTTTTCAAAATCATTGTAATTAATGTTGATTATCTGTGATTATTGTTGATCTTTTCAAAATCATTGTAATTTATGTTGATTATCTGTGATTATTGTTGATCTCACCATATCCGCTGGAATATACATTTGAGCCGCGCTCTGTGAAAAGGGGGTTTAATGCATGTGCGTAAAGTGCAGTCCACATAGGCTAATCAGGGACGGCACTTTCCGCTTTTATGATATGTTTTGTTAAAAGAAAGTCTCTTCTGAGCAAAAATCGAGTTTATCGGAAAGGTTTGTCCCTAATTAGCCTGTACGGAATGCACAGGCTAATATGTGACGACACCTTACGCACATGCATTAAACCCCCTTTTCACAGAGCGAGACTCATTTGTAATCTGCGATTTTTGTTTATCTATTTCGAATCAATATGATTAAAATATATTTTTGGTGAGTTAGCTTTTTGTCTCATTGGAATCATTGTGCGAATTGTCAACAATTACATGTAAATCTGTAATTCCTTCTCAAGTTGCACATAGGCCAGTTTAATGTTTTGCGTATAAGCTATTATTGCGATACGGGATATTCTTTGCAGCAATAAAACAATTAATCTGCATATGTTTGGTTCGTTTTGTTGTTAAAGACACTGATCTTGTTTGCGTTCAACCGCTGGGTTTTTCAATGTTTTTCACAGTATAGTTAGACTTATCTCGGTGAAGTGTACTATGTCATGGATGTAGTATGCCTTCAGCTTTATTTTAAGTATTATCTCCAACAATCATATTGTAAGATTGTCAGGATTCTCACGTTACACATAAAGACATTATATTGTATGACCAATATGAAGACACTAGTGATTTGCAAGGCGCCCATGTAAAGGTCAATAGTTATTATTATATTTAAATTTTCGGATCAAAAGATAATGGTATACACCTAAAATGAAAACTATGTCTTGCAGAATAAGAGGAATCGATTGTTTTATTTGCTTCATGATACCTCTCTCCTTATAGGTCCACATTATTTATCATTATGCAACTAAAAGAAAGATACCTTTTTTTTAATTAACAAGATACAAGATACATGGCATTTTTTAGAAACTGTAATTTTAAAACTTGAAACAAATAACAGCAAACAAAATAAAGTTAGATCCAATATGTCTGTTGTTGTTTCAAATCCCCCAAAAAGGTTGAATATACCGGTAGGCCTCGTTAAATGAAGCATCCCACAGCGTCAATATAGGCAGCATATTATACGGCCCCAATATTGGTAGCTCCTCAATGCATAAACATAGAAAGAGCAACACAAAATCAAATTCAGTAGCATTACACGGAATCAATATAGGTAACGTTGGTTAACGAATATCAAAAATGACAGCTGTCTTTTAAAGAACTACAAACTGTCGTATGATATTATGATTTCCTTTTACGGGTCAAGTTCAATTCCCATTTTTGATGTTAGAAGCATTTTGCTGTCATTTCGTCTTGCCCTCTCCCATCGGACACCCAACGTTCCCTTCTGGAGAGCGTTTCTGCTTGTTGACACGGTGTCAAATTTTCGTTTAGGTTCCTTCCGTTTTGGAATGTCAAATTCGTGGTCCCTGAAACATGATATTTGTTATCGAAAACTATTTATTTTACAACATTTACCATCTTATTTACTGAGAGCGAGTTTTTCAGCTTGACATCATCCGAAGCAAAGACAATAAAATGTAATCACAAAACATATGCATACAATTGTGTTCATTCAAATTGCATTCTTTAACTACCAAATCTTAATATTAAGATAATATTTAATATTAAATATATTTGGACAACTAACAAAACAGCATGAGAAAAATAACATTCCGACAAATTATTTTTCAATTCTTTTGAGATCTTCATTTTACAATACTCCGCTCCGAATCGCGATTTATTTTATGATGATAATGGCGATGAAGATGGAGATGATGATGATGAAGATGTTGATGATGATTTGATTTGAACAGTACATATCGAGTATCGCTTCGTGTGTCGTGTGTCGCGGTCTGAAATTAGACCGCGTTACACGAAATTCGGATAATATGGGCGATATTTGAATAATAAAATATCGCGCGTCGCCGCGACTGTCGCGCAAAATATCGTGTATCGCTTCGTGTGTCGTGTGTCGCCCTTGATGAAAGAAGGGCAAGAATATAGATGTCACTATCCGGATTCCGTAATCTTAACCAACCTGCGTTTGCCATAATCCAGCTTCAGCAAACTGCGTTTGCTCAACCAACCCGCGTTTGTAAATTTTTGAAATAGCAAGAACTGCCCAAATTAAATATAACAACAACAACTTATATCGCAAATACAATAAATCATCAAAAATTAAGCATCGTGTGCTCTCATTTTTCTAGAAATATGATTTATTCGTGAATGGAAAGTAAAAAAATATAAAATCAAACTGCGTTTGCATCGAAAATCTAAAGTTTGTGTCGAAGTGTTCTTAAAAACTGCAAAGCTTCGAAACAAGTGCAATGCGTCTTAATATGCGAAAAGGTATGAAGCATGTCATAAGCTTTGTATTGTCCAGAAATTTTAACATATTCTCTATAAAAAGATGAAAATTACCTGACGGAGCGGGATTCCTGATGTAATTCAACAACCTGCGTTGACTTTTGTGGTCACGTGACAAAAGTTGTTCATCCCCGGTGTTAAAGGTTATGCTAATATTTTAATATAGACAATTTTACAAGTATAAGCAAGCATGGAAAAATTAAGTAACCTAGATAACTTAAACATAACATCATTCACAGTGAAATGAAAATAATTACCAATGATGCCCAACTTTGCCAAAATTGATAAGAATAAATCAACATTTTAATACACTTTTCAATAATATAAAACAACTCAACAAATGAGCATAAACATAAAATGTACAACAATAATTAATAACTGATTATTGCTGTTCAGAATAGTCTGGTACAAGCAAGTCATGGAACATTAAGCATGACATTTAACTTTATGTTACTAGAATTTAAGTTTTGTATATGGGACTATGGGTTTATTGGTCCAAGACTATACTAGCTCCTGCACAATCTCCTGGAAGTACTCAATAATTGCCACTGACAGCCCTCATGTCAACAAGAGTTCACACTGTATTACCCACAGTTTCTGTTGGCTATTAAGAGATTTGAAAGCAGTGTCTTAATTAACAACACTCAACCTGGTATGGGAATTACAAGGCCACAGATGGCATTTAAAAGATTAAATAATATTTACATGAGTGCTGGCCAAAGATGTTATCATTAATTAAAGAGCATTTTTGTTTACTCAGAGGGGTATCACATGATAGTCACTTTCCAGCCATATTAGTAAACAAGTGATTAGTGTTAAATGGTATTAAAATTCGCTTTGAATCAACTCTACTCCCACAAATTTTCTTAGTGCAGCTCAGTAATTAGGTCATTTTGACAATTTGCAGTGAGTAAAGTCAAGATATAGAGGGAAAATTAATATGAAATAAATGCTTATCACCTTTTTACTGATATGACTTGAAAGTGAGTGGCATTTGAAAAATTAAAACAAGTAATAAAGAGTATAAAACAGTGAAATATACCTTCCTCTGCATGGATGTCGCCATCTTGACTATCACATTATAACCCCCTCTGTTACTGAAGTCATCATTTTTTTAAAAATAAAATATTGGAATGAAAAATCTTCTTCAGATAAGAATTATTTGGGTTTCTTTAATCCTAGGACAGACAGCCATTTTAACCCTTTCCCACTCAGAAGCAAAGTGAAAATGGCCAAGTGCAAACAGCATAAAACCAGAACAGCCTGTGAGTCACTCACAGTCTAAGTGACCCTGTGATGCATTAAGTGACCCCGTGACCTAGTTTTTGACCCGGCATGGCCCATGTAAAAACTTGCCGTAGAGATCATCTAGAAAAACTTCTGACCAAGTTCGGACCACATGCTGAATGTTTAAAACGCATAAGGTGATCTCGTGACCTAGTTTTTGATCCGGCGTGACCCATGTTCAAACTTGACCTATACATCGTCTAGATACAACTTCTGACCAAGTTTGGTGAAGCTCGGATGAAAACTACTTGAATTAGAGAGTGGACACCATGCTCAATGTTTAAAAGGCACTAAGTGACCCCGTGACCTAGTTTTTGACCCGGCATGACCCATATTCAAACATGACCTAGACATCATCTAGATACAACATCTGACTAAGTTTGGTGAAGATCGGATAAAAACAACTTGAATTAGAGAGTGGACACTTAATACGGACCGACAGACAGACAAGTTCACTCCTATATTCCCCCCTTAACTTTGTTTGTGGGGGTATAACAAGAGATGTGTTCGTCAGAAACACAATGCCCCCTAATGCACTGCTTTGATTTAAAAAATAATAATTTATTATATCCCTTTAAAAAATATTACTTCCCTTGTGAAAATGATCTGTACGTGCCAAATGATTAATAGAAATTATCTCCCTTTAAAACTTGTTACTTCCCTTGATTATTTTTTTGACCTTTGACCTTGAAGGATGACCTTGACCTTCACCACTCAAATTGTGCAGCTCCGTGAGATTCACATGCATGCCAAATATCAGTTGCTATCTTCAATATTGCAAAAGTTATGGGCAATGTTAAAGTTTATAGACGGACGCACAGACGGACTGACGGACATTTCAACTGCTATATGCCACCCTACCGGGGGTATAAAAAGGTTCAATGATACAGACAAATAACACAGAATCGAATATGCATAAATAAAATATCCTTCCAAGTCAGGAAGGATTTAACACTAGAATGCAGTGGCCAAACCTGTTTTAAACAGATGGTTACAGTGACTATACTTTATGATGTTGGAGCTGTTTTATCAGTGAAAATTACTGTTTTCTGTCCTTGCAACTATGCCTGTGCAGAAATTGCCATCGGAGTTATATAACAATCAATGGTTTAAATCACTTAATTCTGACCTAATACATCAGATCTGAAATCTCCAACCTCTGTTGTAATAATACAACAGGTCTGACAAGATTATGGAAGCACTTCTGTCTAGGCAAATTAATTTCATGGTTAATTTCAGATCATGTCAGAGCTGTTACAGCACATGCCATTGGGATGATGAGACTTGTCAGTAAAATTTGCCTCAAAATACTGTACAGCCTTAACGGTTTGTAATTGAAAAACATGCATTGGGATGCTTCATATCAATGCAAAAATTCTATATAGCCTGTTCTATAAGCTTAAGATGTCAGGATTGATGTGTTAAGTTGCCCAAGGAGATTGATTGCCTGAGCCTCAAGTAACAACTGAACTTTGATCATGAACTTTTGTTCAAACCAAAAAAACTAAAATTCTTACAACCATATTGTTTCTCTTGAGAGCCTGGGATTAGGGGTGGAGGTTTAACACACAGTAATTATACCATCCATACCTTGACAGGTATTCTATCAAATAATTATAAATATTCATCATACTCAAGTTTATCATGTTGATCAAGCACATATCAAACGGAGTATCTTTCTTACATTCAGTCTATAATTTGGCCAGTTAACGTATAAGTTGCAAGTTTACAAAAACAATTAAACAAACACATGCGTACTACAGTATGGTTCTCATATGTTTCGTATTATAACGGCAGGAAGTGTTAAAATAAATTAGAAACATAAATAAGAAGGCAGGAGACTTAAGGGAGATATACATTACACATTTTTATTTTTTGTTTGTTTGTTAATTAATCAACACATTTTTATTTTTTGTTTGTTTGTTAATAAATCAATGTTTTTGAAATGTGTTTTCACTATTTGTGAATATACTTCATTTCCATGTCTTGTTGGTGTAATTTCTTGAGGTTTTCTTTTTGCATCCATGCACTAGCACTTAAATAATTATGTACGAATGTTTATGAGGACATAAATAAATATCTACAATTATAAATGTGTATATACATATTTATATATGTATTTAGGTACAAGCATACATATGTCTATGTATTTTGTGTGTGTGAACGGATCTATTCATTCATTTCAATTATTGCCATCTTTTTATCGAAGCGTCAGATGTTTAATCATGTTCAGTTACAAGTTTTTATCATTTATGCCTAATTAACCCAACTCTTAACATATATATTACATGACATCATTTACTTCCGATGCTCTCTTTAGGGAATATGACAGAACCAATCTGGGATCTTCAACAATTCAATCTAATGGAAATTGCATGAATCAACAAACTCACTATTAAAGTTCACAATTTTTTAAACTTTCAATTTGTTATAATGCACATTATGCCATACAATATCAAACAGTGCATTATCAATTATCCAATTGTTACCAAGTTATCACCAGTGATTTACACTTTGTATATATCATAATAATTGATTATTTAACATCACATGGTTCAATGTTTAACCATTTTCCTTTCCAAGTTGCAATACAAATGGAAACAACAAACCACGATAAAACACTTACTGCTATTTCTCAATCCACAAAAATCTATCAATGCACTTGTATTTATATCCAAACTCCTTTACATCACAGCTTACAGCATGTAGTTACCATTCCTCAGTTATCTCTCTCTGCATTATGGACTTAGCTGGAATGCTAGTGCATTGCCAAACCAAATTCAGTCCATGAAATATTACACTACAGGCAACCACTGTATCATAAACACCCAAGACACTTCACTACAAGCAAGCTGGTTCAATAAACCATATGATGTCATATAACTACAGGCAACCTGTGTTTGTTGTCTACAAATTACAGACAAGCAATTTTTAACATCAGAACAGTGTGTTATCCCAAATATCTTTTATGCTGGCAGATTTTGTTAAACCCATTTTTTTACGAAATGCAAATTATACCTTTTCCAAGCTATTTACAACATTTTGTTTAAATTAAATCAAAGCCATACTTGGAAACACTTAAATAGACAAACTTAAGACATGCTTTCCATACATGAACAACACACTATCTGTGATAAAACAAGACTTTGTTAAACCCAGTTAATGTGTTTAAGCCAGCCTTTGTTAAACCAAATTACTTGTACACATGGACACAATATTGTTCATACAAACATAATTAATATAAAGTATGTATATCAATACAACAACTTATATCAGAGAAAACTGTATAAGGAACTAGTTTGTATCAAGTATTTATATCCAACCCCCACTATCACTTTGAAGCCATCAATATGTAGTTTCCATTCATCTGCTATCTTTCACTGCATAATAAACATTTTTGGAATGCTGGTACACTGCCAAACCCAATGCAATGAGTTCTGTCTAGGAAATATACTACAGCATGAATTACAGCACATATTTCAGTTGTAAAGCTCATGTCCAACAAGAACATATAACATTATATGAAATGCATTTGTCACAAAGTAAACATAGAATATAAGCTTATACTATATCATGAAGCAACATACATGGAACTAAATATATTGGCAGCAAAGGTGTGTTTCAAAGCAAGCACAGATAAATAGTTCATCCTAAAAACAGTGAAGTAAAAACACATAGGACTGAAATAAATAGGCAGCAAAGAGATGTTCTAAAACCAGACACAGATTATAAATATATAAGTAAAATACATAAAAGTTAAATCAATACCGTATATATTTATTAAGAATATCCTAAATAAGTAAAATAACATTGAACGGTTACATAAAGCCATACAGGAAGAGATGACCAAATAAAATCAAATTATAAGCAGTTAAATGGCACACATGCCAAAGCAACAGACAATTTAATATGCATCTTTTTCCAGACAGAAACCATAATTGCACTGATCTTGACAGGTTCTATATAGCCCTGAAGATTACAGGGAAAATTGGGGGAAAGAAGTAATGTAAGAGGCACATGAGATGAGAAATAAATTTAATATTTAACAATCATTTACAACATAGCATAACAAGAGCACCGCATAATGGGTGCAACGCTCGACTACGGGTGCAGTTTTGAATAAATGAAAGCTTGTCAGATTTTTGTTTGATTTTTTTTAGAGGTCACAGCGACCTTTGACCTAGTGACCCCAAAATGGTTGTGGCGTGTAGAACTCATCAAGGTGAAGTTTCAAAGTTGTAGGTGGAAGCACTTTGATTTTAGAGCCAATGTTAAGGTTTTGTCACGACGCCGACGGCGGACGTCAGACGGCGGACGACACGACGAGCTGGCTATGACAATACCTCGGGTTTTCTCGGAAAACGCCGAGTTAATAATAATAAGCACAGTATAATGGGTGCCATGCTCGGATGCAGGTGCAGTTTTGAATAAATGAAAGCTTGTCAGATTTTTTTGAATTTTGTTAAGAGGTCACAGTGACCTTGACCTTTGGCCTTGTGACCCAAAAATGGTATTGGCATGTAAAACTCATCAAGGTGCAGCTACATATGAAGTTTCAAAGTTGTAGGTTGAAGAACTTTGATTTTAGAGCCAATGTTCAAAACCTTGACAAAATGTTATGGTTTTAGCACGACGCGGATGACACGGCACGACAGGAAACAACACGATGAACTGGCTATGACAATACCTTGGGTTTTCTCCAAAAACAGCCGAGCTAATAATGATTTTTTTCATTTATTCATATTTGGCAGTTTGCCCTCATATTGACTTTGGAAACATTAAGCATACATGCCATACGTCCCGGATTGTTCGGGATTGTCCCCGAAATGAAGAACGTGTCCCGCAGTCCCAGAAGTTTGTCCCGGATTGTACAAAATCCATATATACATGTATCTAATCTTAGGCTTAACTGCACCTCGAATCTGTGTTCCCACTAATCTGCAGCGTCTCCATGGCAATGCCTACCCGAATAGGTGACTACGCTATGTGTCAAAATCGATCAATTAACAGGGGTCCTGTTATCATATTGATTGTCTCACGTTCGCAGTCAAATTGAAAAGGTGGCATTTGTTTAATGTGGTTGTTAATTGGCTTTAATATACTACGTTATAATTTCCCTCTGCGTAAGTGCAAAGGAGTTATTCACACATTTGAAGTCCAACATCGTTGAGTAAAAAATTAAAAGCAGGTTATGTTCGCACGTTAAACTGACAAAGAAGTTGAGTTAAAAAAATTAAGCATATAAAATTGTCATCCTCACTAGGTTTATTTCTGTCTTCTTCTAAACCACCAGTTATTATAACAATAAAAATAATAAGTGAATTTGAATTGCGTTCGCAATTGTAAGCACCATTGTGAATTGCCGTTATTGCACTAGACTTTCGGACGCTCTTACTTTTTGGACACCCTAAATGTATCCCAGAAAATTATACTTTTAACTCTTAGTTTTTCTTCCTGCAGATGATGTGACATGTACACAAAAGCAATTTGGTGCTCTTTTCTTACACGAAAACACACGTGGCTTGTATCTAGTTACTGAAGTAGTAATGTTTAATTTGACGTTAATAGATATAGTGTAGTTCGGATACTGTAGGCTTTCGATCTTAGCGATTTACGATGTGAAAAAAATGTGTACCAAAAATGCATATATGTTTATATATATCGCTATATGTATATATGTCCCGGAAAATCGGCAAATTTGAGCTCAATGTCCCGGAATTGGTCTGAAAATTTATGGCATGTATGCATTAAGTTATTATCTGAACAAGAGTGCCAAACTGTCACAATATATGCCCGTTTGAAGGTCATCTTCTATTAGAGAGCGGACACAATGCTAAATGCTTAAAATGCACCTCTTTACCTAGATTTTGACCCAGCATGATCCATATTTGAACTTGAACTAGATATCATTTTGACACAACTTCTGACCAAATTTGGTGAAGATCTGATGAAAACTACTTAAATTTATAGGAGCAGACACCGTGCTAAATCCTTGAAATGCACTAAGTGACCCCATGACCTTGTTTTTTACCCGGCATGACCCATATTCTTACCTGACCTAGATATTGTCTAGATACAACTTCTGACCAAGTTTGGTGAAAATCGGACGAAAACTATTTGATTTAGAAAGCGGACACTGCTGTGACCGCTGCCCGCCAATGCTTGAAATGCACTAAGTGACCTTGTTTTTGACCCGGCATGACCAATATTTAAACTTGACCTAGATATCATAAAGACACAACTTCTGACCTAATTTGGTGAAGATCTGATGAAAACTACTTCAATTAGAGAGCGGACACCATGCTAAATCCTTGAAGTGCACTAAGTGACCCCGGTACCTAATTTTTGACCCGGCATGACCCATATTCGAACTTGACCTAGATATTGTCTTGATACAACTTCTGACCAAGTTTGTTGAAGATCGGATGAAAACTATTTGATTTAGAGAGCGGACACTGCTCTGGACAACTCACGCCCGCCGCCCGCCAAGGGTGATCTTATAATACGTCCCGTTTTGAACGGGCATATAAAAATACACACTTTCAGTATTTAGAAAGAGACTTTATTTTTCACTTATCAATCTTTGCTAAACTGAAAAACTAAACTGAGACTTTTTCCACACATTTAAATTAACATGGCCCTTCTTCATTGATTTTATAAACAGACTCGTAGAAATTAACATTAAGAAAAGGTTGTTTTCTTTTTAAGGAACAAAATTGACACAGATCTTGGACAAAGTAAACACAAGATAACAGAACCTGTAGGATAGTTAACCATATGTATAACAATTTGAACAGTGATATACAAATATTATAATGGTCATTTATGGTAACCATTTCAACATTCTGCTAGCATTTTTATCATGCATTCATTATGGCAGCTTCCAAGGACAGACGTTTTTTGCCTTAAACAGTCGCAAACTCACAAATTTCTCAATAAACTGACGTTTGCTGAGAATGTTTTGGTGAAGGATTGTTTTAAGACATTTTTTGCCTTTGCTTTGCAGTACTATAATTTCCACTTGGACAAATGTGGTAACATATAACTTGCAATACGTAAAGGACTTCAAAGACATTTCTCCTGCTGGTGAAACGGGGAACCACTTTAAAACAAGACTATTGCCAAGCAATATATTGGAACAAAATGAAATGAAAAAACATGCATAATGTCCTTATTGCCATCTATCCATGTTTCAAGTTTCATGAAAAAATATGAAGAACTTTTAAAGTTATCTTAGGATCCAGAAAACCACCATTTTCAGCAGTATTTTTAGTCTATTTGTAGCCATAGCAACATTAATTTTTGACGTAGGCACAAAATGAAATGACGTGCATAATGTCCATATTGCCATCTATGCATGTTTGAAGTTTCATGAAAAAATATTAAGAACTTTTAAAGTTATCGCAGGATCCAGAAAAGTGTGACAGACTCACTGACAGACAGAGTGAAAACCATAAGTCCCCTCCGGTGAAACCGGTAGGGGACAAAAAAAGCACTATGACTGATATAAAAATATAGTGCATTTAAAAATGTTACATTTCAACGCAACTCATTAATCTTATAGACGTATAGAGGCAAACCACTTCTTTTACAAAACAAGTCAACTTGGAATGTGCAAAACACTCTCAAAACACAAATTAGGGTCACTACGTATAAACAGTAAATCAAAAAGCTATCCAGTGCTTTTTTCACTATTTTGAGAATGGGGCCAGGTCCCTTTTTAATTAAAATTGGGATATTAGTGTTGTTGTTGTTTTGCTAAAAAATGCTTTAAAATTGATAATTAAAGTGTTTTCATTATTATATTTACAAAGGTTGAACTTATATGGATGGGAGATGAATAAAATATTGATATCTAAAAAAAAAAAATAAAAAAAATAATTGTTTTTGGAAACCTTCCATTTGGAATGTTTAGCTCCCATTTGGGAAAAGTATATTTTTTTCCATTGGGAATGGGGCCCGATTACTGGACCGATTTTGAATGAAAAAAAAAACACACTGCTGTCTGATGCAAAAGTGGGTGCAGGATGATATGGGCTGAAGGCCAGACAATGACTGATTACAATAGCTCCTACTAAAGCACTTAGACTACAAAATATGTAAAATGACCTGCTTACCATACTTGGCTCTTCTTCAATGGTCACTTGGCTGTTGGCAGCAATGTCCAACTCCTGATCTGTTGGAGGATCCAAAATGCTGTCAATAGAGACACTCATGCGACCTGAAGTTGTGTAGAAAATCTCTTTCCTTGTTACATATTCACTGCTTCTATGTTTTGGTCGAGTTCCAAGTGAAAAACCGCTATCCTCAGAGTTGTCTTTTATTAGTGGTTTATAGACTTCTTTGGTAGTTTCTTCAATTTCTTTGGTATAAGCATTTGCTGGTTGAACCTCCATCAAAGCTTCAATTTCGTCAGACTCATCCTTGAATAAAGGCATTTTCTTCTTTGTTTCATCATCTAATAACGAATCATTCACATATTGACTTTGTGTTTTAGTATTTTCGCTTCTTGATATGTCTACATTGTTATCATCATCTTGTGATGTATGACTTATACTCTCATTGACATTATCCACTAAGTGATTGTGAATTTCAGTACCTTCAGAGAGTTCCTTAAAGACATGACTTTGTGTTGTCTCACTTTCTGTTTCAGTAAAGTAAGTTTTGTCATCATAATCTTGAAGCTTACCAAGTTCAGTTTCATTGAAACTATCTACCAATTGATTATATGTTTCTGTATTCTGTAAAAGATCTTGTTCAATCTGCTTTTGAGTGGAACCATTTTTTATACCAATTTCTTCAACTCTGATAACATCACTGTGAGGCTCAATGTCTTCATTAAACATCCCATCATCAGAACTCTGATCATGAGCTTCAGAAAAGTGTGTTTCATCATCCTTTATTTGTAGGTCATCTATTATTTTTACACTTTCATCTTTAGCAACTGTCTTATGTTGAACTGGCATATCAATCACGTTCTCCATTGCCAAATAATTGTCAGCGCAATTTTCACCGAAACTTACATCACACTGTTCCACATGTAAAATAGGTTTTTCAACAAAACTCCAAACATTGTTAGTTTCAGCAACATTGTCATCAGCTTTTTCAACAACATCACTGAACTGTTTTGTCGGCTCAACAATTGTAGAATTTTCATCATAAGCATTTTCTCTTCTTGTTATGGCTACATCGTTCACATCATCTTGTGATGTATGACTTTTATTCTCATTGACATTATTCACTATCTGATTCTGAATTTCAGCATATTCAGAAAGATCCTGTAAGACATGGCTTTGTGTTGTCTCACTTTTTGTTCCAGTTAAGGCAGTTAAGAACTCATAATCTTGTAGCTTATCAAGTTCAGTTTCATTGAAACCATCTACCAATTGATCATATGTTTCTGTATTCTGTAAAAGATCTTGTTCAATCTGTTCTTGAGTAGAACCATTTTCTATACCAATTTCTTCAACTCTGATATCATCATCATGTGGCCAAATGACTTCATTTAAAATCTCAACATCAGACATCTGATCATGAGCTTCAGAAATGTGAGTTCCACCATAATTTATTTGTAGGTCATCTATGATGTCTACACTTTCATCTTTAGAAACCGTCTTATGTTCAACTGGCATATCAATTACTTTCTCCATTGCCAAATCATCATTGTCAGCGCAATTTTCAGCGAAACTTACATCAAACTGTTCCACATGTAAAATAGGTTTTTCAACAAAACTCCAAACATTGTTAGTTTCAGCCACATTGGCAGTAGCTTTTTCAACAACATCATTGAACTCTTTTGTCTGCTCAACAATGGTAGAATCTTCATCATAAGCATTTTCTCTTCTTGTAATGTCTTCATTGTTCACATCATCTCCTGACATATGACTTTTATCCTCATTCACATTATCCACTAACTGAATGTGAATTTCAGCACCTTCAGATAGATCCTGTATGACATGGCTTTGTGTTATCTCACTTTCTGTTCCAGTATAGTAAGTTTTGTCATCATAATCTTGAAGCTTACCAAGTTCAGTTTCATGGAAACCATCTACCAATTGATTATATGTTTCTGTATTCTGTAAAAGATCTTGTTCAATCTGCTTTTGAGTGGAACCATTTTTTATACCAATTTCTTCAACTCTGATAACATCACTGTGAGGCTCAATGTCTTCATTAAACAAACCATCATCAGAACTCTGATCATGAGCTTCAGAAAAGTGTGTTTCATCATCCTTTATTTGTAGGTCATCTTTTATTTCTACACTTTCATCTTTAGAAACTGTCTTATGTTCAACTGGCATATCAATCACTTTCTCCATTGCCAAATAATTGTCAGCGCAATTTTCAGCAAAACTTACATGAAACTGTTCCATACTTGAAATAGGTTTTTCAACAAAACTCCACACATTGTCAGTTTCAGCAACATTGTCATCAGCTTTTCCAACAACATCACTGAACTGTTTTGTCGGCTCAACAATGGTAGAATCTTCATCATAAGCATTTTCTCCTCTTGTTATGGCTACATCGTTCACATCATCTTGTGATGTATGACTTTTATTCTCATTGACATTATCCACTAATTGATTCTGAATTTCAGCATCTTCAGAGAGATCCTGTAAGACATGGCTTTGCGTTGTCTCACTTTTTGTTCCCGTAAAGTCAGTTAAGAACTCATAATCTTGTAGCTTATCAAGTTCAGTTTCATTGAAACCATCTACCAATTGATCATATGTTTCTGTATTCTGTAAAAGATCTTGTTCAATCTGTTCTTGAGTAGAACCATTTTCTATACCAATTTCTTCAACTCTGATATCATCGCCATGTGGCCAAATGACTTCATTTAAAATCTCAACATCAGACATCTGATCATGAGCTTCAGAAATGTGAGTTCCACCATAGTTTATTTGTAGGTCATCTATGATGTCTACACTTTCATCTTTAGAAACTGTCTTATGTTCAACTGGCATATCAATCACTTTCTCAATTGCCAAATCATCATTGTCAGCGCAATTTTCAGCGAAGCTTATATCAAACTGTTCCACATTTAAAATAGGTTTTTCAACAAAACTCCACACATTGTTAGTTTCAGCCACATTGTCATCAGCTTTTTCAACATCATTGAACTCTTTTGTCTGCTCAACAATGGTAGAATCTTCATCATAAGCATTTTCTCTTCTTGTAATGTCTTCATTGTTCACATCATCTCCTGACAAATGACTTTTATCCTCATTCACATTATTCACTAACTGATTGTGAATTTCAGCACCTTCAGATAGATCCTGTATGACATGGCTTTGTGTTGTCTCACTTTCTGTTCCAGTAAAGTAAGTTTTGTCATCATAATCGTGTAGCTTATCAAGTTCAGATTCATTGAAACCATCTACCAATTGATTATATGTTTCAGTATTCAGCAAAAGATCTTGTTTAATCTGTTCTTGAGTGGAACCATTTTTTATACCAATTTCTTCAACTCTGATAACATCACTGTGAGGCTCAATGTCTTCATTAAACAAACCATCATCAGAACTCTGATCATGAGCTTCAGAAAAGTGTGTTTCATCATCCTTTATTTGTAGGTCATCTTTTATTTCTACACTTTCATCTTTAGAAACTGTCTTATGTTCAACTGGCATATCAATCACTTTCTCCATTGCCAAATAATTGTCAGCGCAATTTTCAGCAAAACTTACATGAAACTGTTCCATACTTGAAATAGGTTTTTCAACAAAACTCCACACATTGTCAGTTTCAGCAACATTGTCATCAGCTTTTCCAACAACATCACTGAACTGTTTTGTCGGCTCAACAATGGTAGAATCTTCATCATAAGCATTTTCTCCTCTTGTTATGGCTACATCGTTCACATCATCTTGTGATGTATGACTTTTATTCTCATTGACATTATCCACTAATTGATTCTGAATTTCAGCATCTTCAGAGAGATCCTGTAAGACATGGCTTTGCGTTGTCTCACTTTTTGTTCCCGTAAAGTCAGTTAAGAACTCATAATCTTGTAGCTTATCAAGTTCAGTTTCATTGAAACCATCTACCAATTGATCATATGTTTCTGTATTCTGTAAAAGATCTTGTTCAATCTGTTCTTGAGTAGAACCATTTTCTATACCAATTTCTTCAACTCTGATATCATCGCCATGTGGCCAAATGACTTCATTTAAAATCTCAACATCAGACATCTGATCATGAGCTTCAGAAATGTGAGTTCCACCATAGTTTATTTGTAGGTCATCTATGATGTCTACACTTTCATCTTTAGAAACTGTCTTATGTTCAACTGGCATATCAATCACTTTCTCAATTGCCAAATCATCATTGTCAGCGCAATTTTCAGCGAAGCTTATATCAAACTGTTCCACATTTAAAATAGGTTTTTCAACAAAACTCCACACATTGTTAGTTTCAGCCACATTGTCATCAGCTTTTTCAACATCATTGAACTCTTTTGTCTGCTCAACAATGGTAGAATCTTCATCATAAGCATTTTCTCTTCTTGTAATGTCTTCATTGTTCACATCATCTCCTGACAAATGACTTTTATCCTCATTCACATTATTCACTAACTGATTGTGAATTTCAGCACCTTCAGATAGATCCTGTATGACATGGCTTTGTGTTGTCTCACTTTCTGTTCCAGTAAAGTAAGTTTTGTCATCATAATCGTGTAGCTTATCAAGTTCAGATTCATTGAAACCATCTACCAATTGATTATATGTTTCAGTATTCAGCAAAAGATCTTGTTTAATCTGTTCTTGAGTGGACCTATTTTCTATACCAATTTCTTCAACTCTGATATCATCACCTTGTGGCTCAATGACTTCATTTAAAATCTCAACATCAAACATCTGATCATGAGCTTCAGAAATGTGTGTTTCACCATTGTTTATTTGTAGGTCATCTATGATTTCTTCACTTTCATCTTTAGCAACTGTCTTTTGTTCAATTGGCATATCAATCACTTTCTCAATAGCTAAATCATTGTCAGTGCAATTTTCAACAAAATTTAAATCAAACAGTTCTACATTTGAAATAGGTTTTTCAACAAAACTCCACACATCGCCAGTTACAGCCATGTTGTCATCAGCTTTTTTAACAACATCACTGAACTGTTTTTGCTCAACAATTTCAGAAACTTCATCATCAAAACTTTGCACATGTTCAGTCTTTTCTACAAAGTTTAAACGTTCTACAAAGTGGTCAATATGCTTTTCAACAACATTTTCTGAATACTCAGAAATTTCAATTGGTTTCTCTGAAAGATTAGAAAATGTTGCAGCATCATACACATCAAATTCACCAGTTTTGTTATTTGATTTATGATCAACAAATCCTGCACCTAAATCCACCTGATTTGATACTTCATTAAAGTTCTCTTTTTCAATCATATCTTTAATGTGAGCACCTGTATTCTCTCTTAAATCATCTTCACCCATTCCAGTCAATTGAATACCATCATCAAATGTATCAAAGTTATCAGCTGGGACCTCTTGTCGTTGTGCACTAGAAGCTACTAACACTTCAATATTGTCACTTTCACCTGAGGTGTCATCATTGTTTTGAAAAGATTGCTTTCTAATAACTTGGCTACTGAGGTCTACAGTAACAGTGTTAGCAACAACAGAATCCTCATAATTGGCTTCTTTATCACTTACAGCAGACATAGACAATATCAAATATGCATCTGTTTCATTAGTGGTTAGATCTAAAGTTCTCCTGGTAACATCTTCTAATTTAAAATCAACTAAATTGTCTTCTTCAATCTCATCTTGAATCTCATTAACAGGTAAACCCTTATCAAGTGCTTCATCTCCAAGATGACTTTCCAAGTTAGCAGTTGTATTCATGGAAGCTATTTCCCCCTCAACAAATGATACATATGTTGTAACGAAGTTAATATTTTTATCTGTTTCATCATCAGATAACTCATCTTTGCTTTCAGTATTTTCGGACATGCTCATGTCAGCTCCATAATCTGTGATATCTTCAACATCATACTCTGGAGACATTTCAGTACTTATTACAATATCAGGAACAATTGTATCCTGCTTAACCAAAGTCAGCCCTGAACTTTGTCTGAATGTCCTACTATTAACATCATTTTCACCTTTAGCAAATTCGAACACTATACCAGTATTCGAATCAAGTGAGTTGGATGTTAAGGTATGATCTTCATAGTCAGGAAATGAAAATGATCTGTATGATCCATCCACCGGTATTTTCTTAAAACTAGGAGCTATTGCAGGGTCAGATTGGTCAATTATAGAACTTGAGTTGTCTACAGAGACATCATCGTCTGGTGAAGATATGCTCAGCGATAGTTGGGGATCAGCTTCTGAAGATGGGTGAGTCTCCTCTACTTCCAATTCTTTCTCTGGTGATGAGTCCAGAATAAGATCATCTGACACGTCTATTTGGTAGCTGCCTTCAGTTGTTGTTGAACTACCATCATCAGAATCACTTGAATCATCCTCTTCTAAGCCTGTTTCTTTCATTGCATCAGCAATTTCAAATTCAACAAATGTATTTGGTTCTTGGTTTCCAACAATTTCAATAGCTTCTGTAATAACTTCTTTTACAAGATTATCAGCAATATTTAATATTTTTGTATTTATTTCATCACCAGGTCCATCTTTTTCTGAGGTTGAGTTTTCTACTTCAAACAATGCATCTTGGACAGCAACAGATACTAAGCTGTCTGCAAGCTCTTTAAGCTTTTCAATTTCATGATCATCAGTAATAATGTCATTAGAAAATCTCACAAATGGTTTCTTTTTTAAGTCACCACTTTCCTCATCTGTTGAATCGCCAATATCATCAACTTCATAATTATTGTTGTATTCTGGAATCAATGGGTTAATCTGGTAGCCTATCTCAAATGCATTCTCACAGGGACTTTCTAAAGGAGAGAATGCACTCCCAATGGAAATATTTTGTAGAACAGTACCTTGAATCTCAGCATCAAAATCATTTAAAATCAATTCTCTCTGAGATCCTGATTTGTTTTCAGAATCGAATTTAATATCAATTGCTGGAGTCACAGTATCAACTTTCATCCAACTTTCAGCGTCGTTCATGTTTGGTCTTATATTTTCCTTATCATCAGCATCATCATCATCCCTCTCATTGCATGTTTGATGTATTTCAGTCTCATCTTCAGTAAAATCACTTGTTAGTTCAGCCTCAACTTCAATAAAAGCTTCCCTGTCACTATCATTTGACAGACTGCTTTCTACACTGGATGCTAAATCAATACTTATCTGAGGCATGCCGGGTCCAGTTTTCATCATAAAACGCTTGTTTTTCAGCTCAGAAGGATCAAAACCAGTTTCATCAATATGGTCATCTTCTTCAGCAGCAGGACATACATTTTCAACCTCATTAAATCCCTGGGAATCATCATTTTCGGAACTGTCATGCATATCACTCTCAGTGTGTTGGATGTCATCATTATTAATTTTAGTATTAACCTCAGTTTCATCATTAAGAGTTTCCATTGTATCATTATTTCCTTTTATACTTGCTTTATTGTCTTGATTTATGTCGGTAGTTAAATCATTGCTATCGTCATGCAAATTTACTTCTTCTGCATTAACAATATCAATATTTTCATGAACAACAACATTGTATTCACTAATGACATCATCCTGATGTTCATTTGCATGTACTGTTTCACCATTATTAATAGATGCTCGAGCCTGATCAACCCGTAGTTCTTTAGCAATGTTTATAATATCACGTGGTTCCCCAATACTATCAATTGATTGACCAACATCTTGTTCACAGTTTAATGACTCTAATAATGAGTAACTGTTTCCAGTGTCCATTTGTGTCTGATCTGTATCTATTGATGGATCTTTTGTTTCAAGCAATGCACTTTGTGCATCATTGTCTAAATAACCACTTCCTTCTTGATACGAGTTATCACTATAACTGGTATGGTCCATGCCTTGTGTCTGACTTATTCTAACATCAACACAATCATCCATAATGTCAGAATTTTCTCTTTCAGGTTCTTGGAATTCATACACACCAGCTTCTGATGACTCCTGTTTAGAAACACTACATTCCATTTCATCTTTAGGTATAATATCCTTGATTATTTCATTTGCCTTATCAATAGCAAATTTTTCAATTGAAAAATTGACAGTCTCTTTCAAATCATTTTCTTCAGAGTTAACCACATAAAACCCTGTTTCCATATCACCTAAATTAGTGTCACAAACAGAATTGCTTATAAACTCTTTGACATGTTCACCAGTGTTTATTTCAGGATTTATCTCATAAAATCCAGACACAGTTTCTTCAACAGGAGTTTCAATGGAAGAAACACTTTCAACTGGCATTGAACTGATTGTAAGCAAATTCTCCTGTTCTGGAAAACTCGCACCATTATATACATGATCCTTTTCATCATTACTGAAAAAATTATATTTATCACTGCTATTTAAACTGTCAATTTTATCTTCAGTAGAAAAAGCATCAGTCACATTGTCCTTTATTTCATCAAACTTGGTAAGATTTTCAAATGGATCATTGTCATTTATTTCATTTTGTTTATTGTTCCCAATTAATGGTTCAAATGCATTCACATTTTCATTCATCTCATGATTATCAGTTAACAAATTGAATGGATCATAGTCATTGACTGAATTACTTGGAACATCTTCTGTAGTACTGTCTGTAAAAGATATATAAAATTTATCATCATTTATAACACCTGCATTCTCATTGTCACTTGTTTTGTCCTTAAATTCAGGTTCATTTAATCCAAAAAAATCATCAAGACCTGAAGTTATACCAATATCACTGGCAAGAATATGTCCACTTCCTGCTAAATGTGAATCATGATCTGAAACGTCTTCTTCAGATTTATTTTGATATAAATCTAAATTATGTGTTTCCCTTCTATTTTTATCATCTTGAACTACATTAGATTGAACAAACCAGGCTCTGTCCTGACTGTAATTTTCTTGGTCATGTTTATATTTTATTTCATTTTCCATCACTGTTACCAGTTCAGAGTTGTCACTATCTGTAGGACTGGAAGGAAAACTATTACTGGAATCTGGGCTTATACTATTATGTTCAGCTGTTGAAGTAGTTTCGCTTCCTCCCCTCTTAAAATCTTTGAGCTTTATTTTATGATCACTCTTGAAGTTAAACATAATATCATTTACTCCATCATCAAAGCTAGTAGTTGAACTATCATTCAATTCAATGTTTTCATTTGCATCATATTCCAATTGTATCTGATGACCAGCTTCACCGCCAAATTCATACATGTTACCATCCTGCTTCCTATTATCCTTTTCCCTACTACTATCCACAACCTCATCTTCAATCCTTTCTGCATGGTTCTGATAATCAGCTTGTTCATATTCATTTTGAACACAATCACCACCATCATTGTCATTAATAAAAGACTTTACCACAATCTCAACATTTTCTGATTTACCATCATCTTGCATTCTGCCTTCATAGTCTTGAACGCACACACTTCCAGGTCCATAATCTACCTGATCACCATCACCTTCATCAATGCTTTCTTTGCTAGCACATTGGTATTTAACATGATCATCATCTTCTTCATCAATTCTACCGCCATGGTCATGTTTAAATTCATGTTTAGCAAAATCACCATCATCCTCATGAATTCTATTTGCATGGTCCTGGCTGTCAATACTTTCAGAGCCATCTTTAATTTGATCATCATCATCATCGTCATCAATATCATGAGCATGGTCCTGGCCATCTTCTGATTCATATTTACTTAAATCCTCATGGTCTGCATCAAATCTGTCATCATGGTAAGAAGGGTAAACACTTTCAGAATGATCTTTAACATGGCCATCATAATCTTCACATATATTACCATCATAATCCTGATGGTAAGCATAATCAGGTTTACCAAAATCTCCATCATCTTTATCAATTCTGCCTCTAAGTTCCTGGCTATCAACACTTTCAGATTCATATTTATCTTGATTTGTATAGGCTTCATCTGTAGCATAATCATCATCATCTTCGACTGTATCATCATCATATCTTTCTACATGCTCTTGATTGCCAAACCTTTCAGAATCATCTTTAAAATCAACATCATCCTTTTTATTCATATCATCATGCACATGGTCAGGATGTTTAAATTCATATTTAGCAAAATCCCCATCATCTTCATCAATTTTATAGACATGGTCCTGACTCTCAACACTTTCAGAATCATCTATAAAATGATCATCATACACTTCTTCAATACCACCATCTTGGTCCTGATGGTTAGCATGTTCAGATTCATATGCACCAAAATATCTAGTATCATCAATTCTATTTGCATGATTAAGATTGTCAAGACTTTCAGATTCAATATAATCAGCATTAAATTCACCAATCTTTCCTTTAATATCCTGATGGCCATCATCTTTCGATTCATGTTCAACCATGTCACCATTGTTTCTATGGACATGCTCCTGACTGTTTGAATTTTCAGGTTCATCTTTTAAATCATCCCAAACATTTTCATCAATTTTACCAGCCTGGTTTTGACCATCAACATTTTCAGATTCATAGTAAGGCTCTACTGAATCATCTGGGAAAGTGTCCATAACATGATGAAAAGAGTCAAGGTCTTCCTCTTCAATCATACTTTCAGAATCTTGCTTTATATCCTCATCATCTAACTCTACAAATAGGTGATTTTCTTGCTTCCATGTAGACATAGTGTGCGTTCCAGGCAAACTAGCAGCAGTAGCACCCCTTTCAAACTGATTTTCAAAGTCTTCTTCAAGAAGGTATGAAAAATCTTGCTTTTCTCTTGTAGCATTTTCTAGGTCTTCTCTATCTGTACTTGCAGTATTTTCCCTTTCAAATTCAGTTGACAAACACAGAGTTTTCTGAGCATATGCCGTATTCTCTTCTGGGGATGAATCACTCGAAGAAACAACTTTGTACAATTCATGCCTGAGTTCTAACTGCTTTTCATAGTTATCAAACATATCTCCTAGTTCTTCAAGAGAAAATGTTGCTTTTTCTAGCATATGTTTCTTTGCATTTGGTGACATGGATCTGACATTTTGACCATATTCTACCTGCCTGTTATCATCAAGTATTATTGCATCCTCTTTTGCCGCTAAATCCAATATATTCTCAGGTGAAGAATCACTTAAGGACATGTTTTCAAAAGTTTCATTTGTGTCTACCAATTGGTGCTCAAATTTACCAAACATGTCATCATGTTTGTCAAGAGAATATGGTACCTCTTCTATTAGTTGTTTGTTAGCAGATACAGGGTCAGCCATGTCACTATCAATGTTGAGTCCATCTGTGTCATTACTTACACATTCAAAACAGTCTAAATCTGCAGATTCTTCTGTTATGGTCTTCACAATTTCTCCTACATTAACTTCATTTTTATGAACAGCATCATCAACACTATCTACAGTCCCAGCATAATACCCTACAATTGTATCTACATAATCTGGAGATACTTCTATTGGGGATTTGCCAGTTAATTTTGACACAGCAGCAGAGGCATACGCTGTATCAACAGTCAAGTTAGTAGTTCTTCCCATGTACATACCAGTTGTTTCATCATTTTCAACATCAACATCAGAATCATGTTCATCGTCTCCAGCATTAAAAATCTGATTGTAATTATAAGTTTCATCAGCTGCATCATTAGAGCACCTCTCTTCTGTTATTGCAGAAGTATTCATTGGATCAAAGGCACTGCTTCCATCAGTATGTGCTTGTGTGTTTTTAAAAGATGCCGGCACAGATCCAACTATTTTATCAGTTTGTATAGCCATGTCGTTCATTTCGGGGATCTCTTCCTCAAATGAGTCAGTAGCTTGATGAATAAGAATTTCAGTTGTTGAAATCTCGCTGGACTTTTCAGGTAAAATAATGTGCTCAACATGATCGATTTGTGAATGAATAAGCTCATTTTCATCATCAGATGTTGGCACTAACCCTGCATCAAAGGTGTCTGCCTGATATTCATCATCATGTGGGATTTCTTTTTCTTTATTTCGAACATCATCTTTTTCACCTGAAATGCCTTCATTCCATAAAGTATTTTCTTCAGATTTATAAGGTTCTTCAAATGTGTCCATGGCTTCTTGCATGTTGTTTTCAAAGATCAACTCTTGAATGGTGTCCTTGATTGCAGCTTTCAGTTCAGGAAGGTCAGAGATAGTTTTAATTTCTTGTGTGTTGATTTCTGTACAACTGACTTTTCTAAATGATTCACTCTCAACTACCTGAAAAGATATAGTTTATATTTGATTAAAACTTGGCATTCATGCACATTTCATTCTGAAGTAATCATTAGCAAAGGCATATTTGGAAATATGCATCAATTAAGATACATGCAAACTAAATAGTTAAGGACATTTTGAGTTAAACGTTACAAGTTCTCATGCATCCCATTCTATTCATTTGAACATCTCATATATGATGACTAAGCTCATGTTTTAAAAAAGCCAAATAAAATAAAACATTGCATCGAACAGAGGAATCTTATACAAATCATCTTCAATCTGAATAAACAATCAATTTATTTTATTAAAAACACCTTGGTTCGCTTTCTTTTCGCAAGGTAAGGATAAAAGCCAAGAATCTTTGCATAATGAGATTGGTTGTAAAACTGACACTTGGGATTTGACTGAAAGGTGGACTGAATGTGACCTCTTAAATGATATCTTCAGATTCTTACAATAAATAGTTGAACAAGACCTGTGTTTGTGAAACACAATGCCCCCTACAGCGCTTTGAAGCTGCACAGCAGCTATTTTAGAGAAAATTATGAAGTCCAAGGCCCACAACATCACTAAAAATCAATGGACCAGAACAAAACTCACACTTAATCTGTAAGTCATGTAGTTAGACTGACATACCAAAATTTAGCACAATATCTGAATGCCTCTCATAAAAAAAACCTCCGGAAAACCGTTTAATAGTCAAAATGTCCAAGTTCAAGGCCCATAAATTCGCCAAAAATCAACGGACAGGAACAAAACTCATACTTCATCAGTAAGTCATGTAGACCCACATACCAACTAGTGACCCAAATTTCAATAGAAGTCATCTACTGTCCAAGGCCAATGCACATGTGAAGTATCAAGCCAATCGTTACCTCCATTCACAAGTTATTAATTGGAAAAAAAATCACTCTTAGTATGACAGTGACCTTGACCTTTGAGTTTTTGACCCCAATTTCAATAGGGGCCATCTACTGTCCAACGCCAATGTAAATGGGAAGCATCAAGCCAATTGGTCAATCCATTTTCACAAATTAATGATCTGAAACTAATTGGTCTACCGACAGACCGACCAGCCTACCAACATCCAGCAAAAAAATATACCCCCTCTTCTTTGAAAGGGAGCATAAAATGGCTAGAATTGACACTAATTGGATTTTGTACCTTTCATTCACATTAAACAGAATAGCTTAATCAACAATAAATAAATTATATTGAAAATAAATAGGCAGTTTGCTTAAAAGTAACAAAAACTGAATATTTTGTAGCAACTTAATAATGTAAGCAAAAGAATGGACCACATGAATTTTTCATAAGTAATTTAGAAACCCATCTACAAGGGTCATCATGTAAAAGAAAATAAAACTCACAAAAAGTCTTAAATGTTTAAACTTATTTAATGAAATCTTGAGATAGGTCTGCAGGTAGAATACCTACACACACAATTTCAGCATAAAAAAAAACATTCAAATTCAGCAGAAACTTTGTTTCTACTTAAAGCAACATTGACCTTTACATTTATCCAACTGGTCTGAAATGTAATCCCAATTTAGGTCTACATGGCATCAACATACACACACATTTTCAGTGCAATACCTCCATCAGACTGTTTTTCAACTTAACCCTTAACAACTCCGTGGCAAACTGAAAATGGCTATATGCAAACAGCATGAAACCAGAACAGCCTGCAAGTAACTCGCAATCTGTTCAGGTTTTATGCTGTTTGCTGCTCATAAGTACCTTGGAAATGAAGCAGTTAAAACTTGGGGTTAGAAAAGTATTTAATTTAATTGATTTTCTAAGACACTTCAAATCCGTCAAAGTGCGTCTCTGAGTGGTAGAGTTAAAGTAACATTAAGCTTGACCTTGACCTGACTACCCCCAAATACAATCCCAAGCTAGGTATCCATTCAAGCGTCATCAAGATTGGTTATGATTCATGATGATCAAATTTAAACTGTTTTGTTTTAATTAGGATTTTAGTCAATTAGCAAACTGTCTTTTCCTGTCTAAGATGGTTTACCAGTACTGTAAGCACATTTTAATGCAAGTAATCAAAAACTGCCCTATCTGAATCAGAGGTTTGGGGGCTCCCAAAAATAATTCCATAACCAATATTGTATCTAAACTGGTTTTATTAGAACAAAACAATACACAACAACACACTAAGTATTATCTTAATGGAATGATTGTATTTGATATACATGTTAAATATATACAATAGGTTTGCACTCAGTCGAATCAAAGCAATTTTGTTTTTAGAAGTTACTGTTACTACAAAAAATGAAGTTTAAAACTTCTATGATTAACCAAACAAAGTCAGGTGCAATTAAAGTGAACGGAGGTTGCACAATGTTGCAAGTATAATTATATGTTTTATTGAAATGAAATGTTTTAAGTTACTCAATATCAGAGCAAGAGAAGCCCAATAGAACAATAATAAATCACCTTAAACGTAGATTTGTCCAGAGCATACATTGATTTATCTAAAGCTTAACATCTATGCAAATAGTGGTATCATCTAAAGATGAGAAATAAATGATAGCTACACTGCAACTCCATGAGTTTGCGGTCCATTATGTTGCAAGTCCAATAAATCGCGTGTCGGTCGTGGACCCCATTTTTTTCATCCATTTTAATTTTTTGTGTAATCCGACATTCATAAATCCAGTTTGGTCAAGACTGTTTGCCTTCATTATGCATAACATTCACGCTTGTATACTGCGACAAACAAAAAACCCACTTGCCCAACATCACTGGTCATTTTGCGTGTCATCTTTCAAAAAATCTCTAATGAATTTGCTTTGAAGTGACATGATGCCAGCTGTCAATAACTTTCTTCTTGGTAATGTATCAGCCAATCAGGGCTAATGCTGTCGAATACACACAGTCTCCTCATGAAGGTGTATACAATTACTATAAATGTCACTGATCAAGGGACAAAATTGTCACAAAACCAGGTTTTCAATTTGAAAAAAAAGTCTGATAAAGGGAGACAATTCAAATTGTGCATTGTTACTGATTGTTCCTAGTTACCCCCCTTGTATCAAATTCAATCTATTTTTAGTCGTGGCGACCTTGATTTCAATTTGGAAAAAAAAAAGTGTGATAAAGGGAGACAAATCAAAATGTGCATTGTTTCCGATTGTTCCTAGTTACCCCCCTTGTGTCAAATTCAATCTATTTTAAGTCGTGGCGACCTTGAACTTGGAGATATCCAAGTAATTTTTTCGCATGACACACCGTCCAATGATTGTGAACAAATGTACCGAGTAATTTTAAAATCTCACAATGAATGACATAGTTATGGCTGGGACAAGATCATTAATGGCCATTTTTGACCTTTGAACTCAAAGTGTGACCTTGACCTTGGAGATATCAATGTAATTCTTCCGCACGACACACCGTCCAATGATGGTGAACAAATGTGTCAAATGATTTTAAAATCTCATAATGAACGACATAGTTATGGCCCGGACAAGCTCGTTCTGCCCGCATTCGGAAAACCTGGTTAACAACATTTGGGCATTAGATACAGCGTACACAACAAATTCTTAATTTAGAGGAAAAGTTTGCACAGTTTTTTGCACTGCCAATATTTTATCCAAAATTAAAAGATCTTAGAGTGAGTTGTCTCCTATGCGATTATAAGTTTTTAATTAGAATTCAAATATTAAGGTCCATGCTTTCCAAAGGAAAAATGATGTGATATTGTTCATGAGGTCTAATTTTTGCATGCTTTAATCAGTAAAAATAATCAACAGGAAATACACGAGGAGTGTTTTTTTGGGCAAGATTTTGTCATCTTTCATGAACAATAAACATGGGCAATCCTTTTCAGATTACAATATTTTGTATGCATTTTAAAAAACTTATATGGAATAATGCGTTTTATGTTATACATTAAATAACAAATTGCTATAACACCTAATTCAATAAGGTAGGTAAATTTAATGTTTTGAAATTGCTAACCTATGCTTATCCATACATATACATGCATAAATGACCTGACAAGTTATATTCTGCACCGGATAAGTCACATTGCAATCTTTGGACCCAGCAAATTGCTATATAATGGAGTTGCACTGTATATACTCTATCATTGCTATATAGTCTTGTCATATACCAAAAGAAAAGAACCTAGCCACTGGTTATAATAAAATCTTAAAAAAGCAAAAATAAATTAGTAAGAATAAATACAAGCAGCTAGAACCCAACCACATGAGAAGGGAAATAAAAGGGAAATAAATAATGAACACACACAAACTAAAGCATTAAACAAATATGTTAGTTTGCATACATTAGGTAAGAAAGAACCAAACCACTTGAGGGGTGAAATAACAAGATGGTCTTCCAAGATGTCCCTAGTTTTCTCATCTGAGCAATTGTTCAAGATAAGATTTTTAAAGCAATCCAGCTATAAATGTCTATATAAACCATTTTTGACTAAAAGGGAGTGGACCTGGACCTAATAATTTTCTATAATGATTAAAACATAAATACACTACAGTTTCCACATCAAATACACTTCACTGTATGATTATTAAGTTCAATTTTAAATAATGAAAATATTAGATAAAAAAGTAAAGAAAAGCACAGTATGTGTCTTAAATGCATCAATCAACAAGAGATGTGTTTGTCAGAAACACAATGCCCCCTAATGCGCCGCTTTGAATTTTTTTTTCCTTTGACCTTAAAGGATGACCTTGACCTTTCACCACTCAAAATGTGCAGCTCCATGTAATACACATGCATGCCAAATATCAAGTTGCTACGTTCAATATTGCAAAAGTTATGAAGAAGGTTAAAGTTTTGGTTAAAGTTTTAGGCCACACACATGGACGCATACAATGACAGACAGGCTAAAAAACAATATACCCCAGATCTTTCGATCCGGGGGCATAAAAACTAGCTGGTTAAATAGCTAAAACTGTTAGCAAATATCTGTGAACTAAAATACCTTGATGATACAAATAACTACGAATGTTTGGGGATATAGGCTGCTTTACTGGATCTGCAAAAATTCATAGATTGCAACATAAAAAACTCACAAAGAAACAAAACAAGATAAAAAGCATAGAGCATTTTTTTTTAATGCAAAAAAAGAAATCATAAAAAACAAAACATCAACACAGGTTATATATTTAAAAAGATAAGTACAATACTGCTTCAAAAAGAAAAACATAGCAATAACTATAACCTGTCATTTGTTTAATTTATGAAAAATACAGAAAAATAGAACCATTACAAAAATTTTACATTAACTACAAACCCCCTAGAAGTCCAAATAATGGTGTATGTACAAAATTCAACAGTACAATTTTATGTCTGTGTATTATAAACGATTTCCTTTAGTGAACCCATAGAACTATGTATATGTTTGCATAAAATCCAACATTCAGATCTGATTTAATGTAAACCTGTACAACACATTGCATTTTGCAGCCTCGGGGAAATTAAGTTGTACAGACGATTAATTAATTCAAGGAAAGTATTGGATTGAATTATTTTACATACAGTAAATCTTAATTACAGAGTTTGTTATCAACTGAGTCATGCAGTATATGATATATTGTTAAACTTAAGTGTTTTTACTTTCTACAGAGCCATGATTGTCACATGAGCAGTTATTGTTGGTTTTGTGTTGAATAGTGAGTTATTGTTGGTTTTGTGTTGAATAGTGAAATTTAGATTTAACAAATTACCTGAACTTACACATTTTGCAAAAGAAACAAAAAAAGAAAAAAATTACTTAAACTTTAATTCATAATTCATATCAAATTATGTTATTTTAAAGTATTGAACAAAGCAGGATATATCCATTTTCCTGCATATCATTATCAATTATTCCTATAAATGTTTAAAATATTTAATTCCACCAAATAAGGTTTCATCCTAAATTACTGGAAATGTGAAATTTAAAGGGAGGCAACAAATCTACATCATCAGTAAGAATTACATATTCCATCGCCTCCCTTACTGCATGTCATTAAAAAATGGCACATATAAATGGTGAAAATGGAGTTAAGCACCCATGCTCCAGATGATTAAAATAGTCCACAGGCAAGCATTTTGGAAAAGGGATTACATTTGACTATAAATTTAAATGCCTAAAATGTACCCATGCTTTAAACCATGCAGAATTCACACATATATATTCCCAAATGCAACCTTCAACATAGCATTTAAAAGTGCAATATACAAGAATTCAACCATATGTAAACCATTAGGCAACCAAACCATGGACTTAGCATAAATATTTCATTAATATAAGAGCTTAATAGAAATGGAATAAATATTCTGATTTTTACAGGTCATAATTGAGAATTGTATTCCATCCCACAAATTTATCATTATACATATTATTTTACTTGTTAAAATAGTGACAAATAATAATGAATGACAGAATGATTGAAGTGTTCATTCATCAATGTAATATCAAAACACCAGTCAGTACAACCCTCATTTTGTTACACAAAAACTGTTATTTTTCACAATATTTTACTACACACTATCAAACTTGAAATAAATATTCGAAAAAAAAATCACAAAGAGAAAGTCTGCAATATTTAACTACAAGTACAAATGATGTTCTTTTAACTGCTGTTGGAATAGATCTGGTACTAATACATAATGAAATTTTATTTAATGAAAGCTTACATTTTCGGAAGAATTACTTAAAGAAAAGTAATTTACTTAATGCAGCAGACATGTTATGTTGTGGTCAATTTTGATACTTAAGTGTTTTTGTTTTATATCTTTAAACCCATACTAGCCATTTCCTTGACGGACATCTAAGCTCAACTATTTCTGAAGTTAGAAACTAATTTAAATTGGGTTTTTTTCCTCAATGGAACAATACACCAAATTAATTTTCTGCAAAAAAAAATGTGAGCTGTGATGAGAACATGTCCATATAAAGACAAAAAATCAGACAACATAAAAAGACTGCTCAATGATTTTTCACTTTTTTTTCTCCTCACCTCTTTCTCAGCATCCGTTTCTACGGATCGTGAATTTGCAGACGAGGCTATCATGTTCAGACTGCCGTGCAAAGGGTCCATGCTGGGAAGGTAGTCCGTCTCGATGGAGTAGTCAGTCCGTAAGCGTGGGCTCTCAGTGGGAACTAATAAAGAAAAATACGAATTATTTCAGGAATTATTTCACAAATTTGGTTCTGTTGCTTTTGATTTTAAAATGGTTTGTGTTAAATGTTAACAGTTACATTACATTGTTCTGTTCTTTCATTGTGATACAACATCAGTTGTTTTTTAAGTGCACTCTATTATTATTCTTTATTATCTTTGATTGATTATGTTACCCAGATTATGTTATTTCACCTTAATTCTATAACTTCAAAAAATATTTCTGATATTTTCCATGATTCTCATTTATATCTGCGCATATTTAATTTCACTGTGATTATCTTAAATATTCAATTGGGGAATATGCTAGTGTGCTTGGCTTATTTTATTTCTCAATTGTGTACTTCAACTCTGACCTTTATTTCACCAAAAAGTAAAAACACTTGGCATTCTAGCAAATTATTCCATTTTGTTTGTAAATCACGTACATGAAATTGCTGATAAAATATTAAAAGAATCTTCCAAAACAATGTTGTTGTATTATTTCACATAATTATTGCACTTTATTATTCCATAGAGATCTTGTTACAATCACCGACTCAAATCCACCATGAGAAATAACACAACATATGTAAAAGCTTTTATTGAGTCACAAATTAATTGGTATTATGATTCATGTGCAGCAAGAAATAAATGAACAGTAAATGTATTGCAACATATGCCACAAGGACATTCCTGAAGGAATTGTTAGGGTGATTTATTTATTTTTATCATTGTAATGCTGGCAACAGATGACATATGGTTGAAGAAATGTCACCTTACCCATAAGTCGTAAATCAATAGCCTTGACATGACTTAAAGTGATATTATGGGCATCTAGCAGTTTATAGGTGTCTATCGCAACCGTTGTTTATTTTTGGTGTTTTCACTTCATATACACTTATATTTGTTAATGCAGCATCAACATACTAAAACAATATCCCGGAAAGAGAAAAATAATGCATTTGAATATCAACCGCACTTTCGTTTGACAACTGATCATGCATGTACGACGTGAACCTAAATTTAGTTTTAGTGCAGATTCGTTCATACGACACAAAGACACAATTTTGTTTTACGGATCATTTCGGCTTACATGACTGGGTGAGTCACGCAAGAATATTGAATATAAAATATATTTTTATAAACAACTGGTAGCAAGTTGAGTTGTGGATAATTGGTCAGTACACACATTTTAACTAACTCTTTTGACCTGTTAATTCTTTTCAGCTCAATTCACAGTGAAAAATGCCCATAATATCACTTTAAAATATTTGAACAAAAAAAAATACGAACTCCAAACTAAGATCTATTAACTAGCCATGAACGTCTTAAATGTTCAAATCAAAGGATACAGACAGAGAAGTTCTGAAACTTAGTTGACTTTTATCAAATTTTCGCACACAAATATAACAAAAATCCCAAATATGTAAGTTTTTAATCCACCTATCTGGTTTTGTTAATTCTCCTTGGCTTTATGAATCAATTTATTTGTTGTTTTGTTTACTGGTAGCAACTTATCAATACAAGTCAAATAAGAAGCTTATTATGTAAACACCAACCTGGTTTTGGAGGTTCGTTTGATCCAATCACATCTTGTCCGGAATCCGCAGCAATTCCAACCAATCCAGATATTTCCATGACCTCAGTGGTAACTTGCTGAGCTATCACGGGATGGGTCAGATTTGGAAACGTTTCCATAGCATCCTGAATGATTTCTATGGCAACGTTTTGTGCAACAACATTTGCTGCTTCGATGTTAGCCTTATCATGAAGTTCTGAAATAGTTAATGTCTCCTTAGAACCATAATGTGCCAAGTTTTCTCTACTGAGGTTTTCAATTGGTTCACTTTCATTGACACCAAAAATGTTGTTCACGTCCGCTGCTGGAAAAGTGATGGGATTATCAGAAAAGTTCATGAAAGGGTTCAAGTTGTCCTCATTTTCAGACTGCGTCACATTTTCATTATATCCTCCCCCAAATATATCCCATACATCTTGTGAACCAGTCTGTGAAGGTTGATTCGCTTCTCCAGCATCAATACCCGCACCAAAGTCTTCAAATGGATTGGTTCCCAGCTGTGTTATAGCACCTTCTGAGTTCCGCTTTAAACTGTTCAGTTTTACCATCAAGTCAGGGTCTGACAAGGAATTTCGTTGTTTCATGAACTCGGCACCGGACACATCAACAAAAGTGTTCATTGGTGTAAAGGGAACATGCTCCAAAGAATCAGTATGGTCCATGTCTTTGTCATTGTTCAAAGAGAAAAACGGATTTTTACTACTTTGATCAGATGGAACTTCTGTACTTTCCCATGGGACTTGATTGGCGAAATTACCAAAGGGATTTTCAGATGAGTCAAGTTGAGCACTCTGATTGGTTGGCGTATATCCAAACAAAATTCCTCCCACATCATTGGTGTCATCCAGTCCTGCGACCATTGAGTTCCTTTTCTGCTGAACCTTTTCCACCATGTCAGAGTTGTTCAAACTCGGTAGTTCCACGTCTCTGAGCAAGTATGGGTCAGCATCTTCCCGAAAGCTGTTTTGGGGCGTGTATGGCGTACTTGCGCTCAACAGTCCTTCTTCAAGTTCAGACGGGTCCGGAACCAGCAAATCAAACGTGTTCCCAATGGATGCCTTCTTTTTGTGGATTCGTTCGACCATCTCAGCACTGTTAAAACTTGGAAGATGAAAATCTTGACCGCCCTCATCAATACCACGATCCATTAGACTGTTTGGGGGAGCCAATCCAGACTCTGACTCTGTCCTTGAATGGTACAAGGAGCTGAATTCGTACGGCGTACTTATTCCTGAATTGACGAATGGGCTATTTTCTCCAGAATTATGCTGGTCAGGCGTGGAGACCTTCTCAAAGAAATCTGCCTCGTCAAGTTCAGCCAAATTATCAGCCTGCGACTGTGGGTCAAACTCCACTATCAAGCTGGCTGATTTCTCTGCTGGTTTATGCACAGACATGGTCCCTAAGCCAAGTAAATCCACTGATCTACTTTTAATGTCTGCTTTTGCCTCTGACTGATCATCTATGGACACATTGTCAAACAAAAAACTAGATTCCCCATGATTGAAGAGACTAGCAGAATCAATTTTTACTATTTTGGATTCAAAGACATTGAAATCTTGTGAACGATCAGGAATAAATGAGTTTTCATTTATAGTGCTGTTGAAAGCCCAAATGGCACTGTCGAAGTTGTTTTGAGCATGGGTATTTGAGGTAGGGGAAAAATCTATGTCAGCTGTAGTATTATTGTCTGTTTTAGAATCAGTGTTCATTAATTGATCTACAGTAGGTACCATCTCATTTTCCGACCTCTCAACATTTCCTGGTTCCTTTTCTTTCATATCAACCTTATCAACAGATAGCTCCCTTTTGGGATCATTAGCACTCATATTGGTCGAGTCAACTGAACTAAACGGATCAACCAACTCACTATCCGATATCACAAAGTCCAGTAAATTAATGGAATTAGCAGAGGATAAGAATAAACTGGAAGCTGGCTTGCCAGAAGTTACTTGCCCCTTACTTTTATCCTGACCAATATTCTGAACAAGTCTATCACCAGCAACATCATTTAAGGAAGAAAAGGGATCAAACTCAATGGCACTATTGCTAAGGTTTTTCAGACTGTCATCAGGGCTACCAAAATCAACACTTCTCATCTTCATTTCACTTTCAGAACCAGTCGAAAACGATAGATCAAATACGACCTCATTATTGACCTCTGGACTTTCCTCTGGAACAGAGGAGGTCACAGGGTCAAAGTGACTGAATCCCTCAGTTGCCTTAGCAACTGATGTCTGTCTCACAAACTCCTTGCTGCTGACGTCAGGTGTGACATCACCATGTAGGAAGGACTTCAAGATGGGCAAGACTTGTTTACGGGAAGCCTTAACGTTTCCTTGACGATACAAAGTGAGATCAGCAAATGGCGACTGCAGAAGTTCAAGTTCCAGGTCTACCTCCCCTGAATTGTCCAACACGTCGGATATCTGTGAAAGAAGAGGGCAAGTTATTTATAAAATGTGGTTCAAACTTAAACGCTTTCACAGTTGTCATTTTAATTTAAATAGAGGGCAATATTATCCGATCTGAGCACTTGGACATCACCTATTCAACTTAACAAGAGGGCCAAGATGGCCCTAGTACGCTCACCTGAGAGAAGTCGGTTCATTCAATCTTTACCAAACATCAAACTTGACCTAGATATTGTACAGACAAACATCCTGGTCAAGTTTAATCATTATTGAACCAAACCTCTGGCATATGGAGTGATTTTGATTTTATAAGATTTGACCTGGTGACCTATATTTTGAGTTGACCCCCCTTACCAAACATCAAACTTTGCTTACAAAAATAAATATTTTGACCAAGATTCATAAAATCTGAAACAAAATTGTGACCTCTAGAGTGTTTACAAGGATTTTGTATAATATAATGAAATTTGGGCAATCTAAGGGCAATAATAATGGCATTAATTATGTGATATAGACAAAACCAATCTTTTCACCAAGTTTCATGATGATTGGCAAAAAATGTGACTTCTAGAGTGTTCACAAGCTTTTTTTACTATATAAATACAGTACAGCCAAAGCGGAACAAACGTATTTCGCGATCCGCGGCGGCAAGGCGAAACGAGTCGATGCCGCGTCAGTCGTTGAAGCCGCGTCAGTATGCGGCGGCAAGTCGCATTTCGCCGCGAAACTTCGCATCTGTCCGCCAAGGCATGCCGCGGTCTGCGACATGATGCCGAGTCGATGCGATCATGAAATATTTTTTTTTTAATTATTAGTTACATGCAGTTAACAAATTTTGAAAGAACAATTATAATAATAATTTAAATCATAATAAATTTATTGTGCGCGGATTGTATTAGCATATACATGTAAGCATAGTTAATGTGTCTGGCCAATTATTAAGTTTGTTTCCCGCCCGTAGCGTATGTATTTCACACCTAAACAAGGTCACGTAATTATGTTTTCGCACATACAAGTGGTCAAGGCTCCAGTATATGGTGGATTTATAAATTAATTGCATGTTGATTCCGCTATTATATATTAGCTGAGAAAATTAGCAGTTTGAAGCCACATCAATAATCAAGACGGTGACGACGTATTTGTAGTTTTGTTAATTATCAGCTTATTATAACTATTGTTTGAATATGCGTATATAAACATGTTTTATTTTGTTCATATTATACAGTTAATATCGCTACTAATTACCCGATAATCCCGAATATTCCAGTTTTAAAGCAAATGCTGGTAAATATTTACGATACACAAACATTCTCGATATTTCCTTAAGTATCAAATACATTTTGGCATTTGTTACTATTTATAGAGATGATGAAATAACGTCTAATCGGGGCGTTTTTTTTCTCCACTGAAAACGCGATTTACGCATGACGTGATGTTCATGTATTTGTACAACACAAAATACACCCAAACTTTCCAAACGACGTTCTACATGTCTGCATAATTTTCGCGCGCTTTTTATGAAACAAAGGATATTTTAGCACTGTTTATTTGACGCTAGAATTTGCCAAAGGACGCGTTAGCATTAAAATTCGGAAGTGTGTTTCGGATTACAAATTTAATAATGATAATCGAACGAAACATAAACAGTTGCCGGTAATTAATTCTACGCTACACATACATGTATGTACATGTAGGTGGATATCTTTTCACACGATCTGCCGCGTACGTATGCGGCGAATTTACTCCGCGAAAGTACGCGTGGTTAATACAGACTCGGCGTAGTAGCGCGGATCGATGCCGAGTGCCACGGCGATACGCCGCGTGAACACACGATTCGGCCGCCGCGGACTAATAATCTGGCCGTGGCGTAGCCGCGGATTATGTTTGTGCCGCTTTGGCTGTACTGTATAAGAAAACTGCCCCCCCCCCCCGGCAGCCATGTTATTCAACTGACCGGAACCATTTTCAAACTCAACTCTCATATAAAGGAAACAAATGTTCTGACCAAATTTCATGAAAATTGGGCCAAAAATGTGACTTCTAGAGTGTTCACATGTTTTCACTATATACATATAGAGAAAAATGCCCCGCCCACTGGCGGCCATGTTTTTTCACCAATCTGGACCATTTTTGAACTCGCCCGAGATATCAATAAAACCAATGTTTTAACCAACTTTTCATGATGATTGGGCAAAAATTGTGACTTCTAGAGTGTTTACAAGGTTTCTCTATAGCCAAATAAGGAAAACTGCCCCGCCCACTGGCTGCCATGATTTTCAACAGACCGGAACCACTTTTGAACTCAACCAACATATCATTAAGACAAACATTTTGACAAAGTAACATGAAGATTGGGCATGAAATGTGACTTCTACAGTGTTTACAGTTTTTTTCTTTTTTTTTACCTAGTGATCTAGTTTTTGACCCGGTACGACCCACTTTCGAACTCGACCGAGATTTGTTTGGGACAAAGCTTCTGACCAAGTTTCATGAAGATCGGACAATAAATGTAGCCTCTAGAGTGTTAACCAACAAACGTGGACGGACGGACGGACAGACGACGGACAAAGACTGGTCACAAAAGCTCTCCTGAGCAATCAGGTGAGCTAAAAAAAAATACACAAAATAGCAGATACATTTAGTTTGTAATTTTTGATAAAAGGAAATTGATATTTAAACCTTAGTCAGGAGAGTGTTCACACTTTTGGTGAAAAAGCCCTAATCCATCTATTTTTGTATGCAGTTAGTATTTATTTTGGATCTTTTGAGGGTTTTTCAAAACAAAAAAAATATGGTAATTCTTTCCTTACTGGCTTTCAGAATACAAAATCTCTATAGATATCAACATAGAGATATCAACCTTGAAATTCACTGACATTTACATTAAAGATCTTTGTCCTTGTCTGCTTATGAGGTCTCTATATATGTTCTTTTTAGATAACACAAATATGAGGTTCATGGGATGTTGACTTGGGTAATCAGTTGTCCATGTCATAGCAGTGTTTTTTTTTCATTCAAAATCGTGTCCGGTAATCGGCCCCATTCCCAATGGAAAAAAAGTATAAATTCTTTCCAAATGGAAGCTAAAAATTCCAAATGGAAGATTTCCAAAAAAAAAATATTTATGTTTTATTTTTTTATCTCAATATTTTGTTTAACTCCCATCCATTTAAGTTCAACCTTAGTGGTAAATGTAATACTGAAAACACTTGTATTCTCAATTATGAAGCATTTTTTAGCAAAACAACAACAACTCTAATTTCACAATATTAGTCAAAACGCCGCACATTTTCCCAATCCACAGGGAAACGGCCCCATTCCCCAAATGCTGAAAATCACCTTAAATTTTGATCTTGATCAGCATCTTAAAATAATAATTAAAGTACAGCCACACAATAAAATAATCTCCAATAAAAGATGTTTCCTTGTGAGGCTGGCTTTCTATTCAGATTTCATGGTCATAATGAATATAACATTGGTAATTTTTTCAATAATTTATATTAAGGTTTTACTAAGCAGCTGTGCTACTATGGCCCAGACAAAGCTCCTTGGGGAAGAACTATGGAAAGTCCTTAAATCAATTAAATTATTTAAGGCTCTTTATGACTAAGGTTGTTTTTTTAAACAAAAATCTGTTGAAATATGTAAATATTGCTAAAATATTAATATGTGTATCTCAATAAATGCAAATAAAACATTGGATTTAAGTAAACTTTGTCTGAAATATATGTGTAAGTTAAGTTAAAATTTTCCTTAGGATTTTCATGAATACTGCACATGACCTGTCTCCTTATATGCTTTCTGTATATCTGTTCCTTGGAATACCCCCTCCATTATCTTTACCCTTGCTGATACATGTATTTACTTTTCCTGATCTTTACGCTTGTTGATATTAAATACTTCTGATCTGTACCTGTCCAAATCTTTACCTTTTCTGATCTTAAACCTTGCTGATATACTCTTCCTGATCTTTACCCTTGCTGATATAAACTTGTTCTGTTCTTTAAACATCCGAATTTTCACCTTGTCTGATCTTTACCTTTTTTGACATTAACCTTGCTGATTGTTACATTACCTGGGATCGTAGTCACCAAATAATTCTCAGACATGAGTCTAAGAAAAAAGAATATTCTTAAAATTGACATATTGAAGAATTGATTAATTTGTGAGTCAAACTTGGCATTCACCACATTTTTCTTGGTTTCAAGTCTATTCTTTATTCTTAAGTCTAAGAATGGGTTGGTATATAAAATACAGGCCCTGATCTTTTACCTTCCTGGGCCCATATTTACCAACCAGTTCTTGGACCTAAGAATAAAGAAAAGACTTTGAACTAAGATACATACATTAAGCATTTGATTATATACAGGCTGCAAACAATGATTATCTTACTAACAAGATCTTCCGCATAAAACATGATCTTGATGGATTTGGTTAAGGCCAAGTTTTACTCAAAATTAATGCAATTTTTTAATATTCAAATGTTAAGAGTGTTCTTTATTCTTAGACATAAGTCTAAGAATTGTTTAGTCAAAACAGACCATGAACATTTCAGATTTTTATTCTACCTGATCCCTATATATCCTGTCCTTGGAGTAGACAGATATCTCCCTGTGAGGCTGGCTGTGCTCATCCATTGTCATGGTCATGATGACTACCACCTGGGCATTCTGGTCAGCACAAAATTGATCCAAATCTTCTTCAAACCTTGGCCTGGCTAGCAAGTCCTGGAAAATAATATTTATACAAGAAACCGTCGGAGACAGGTGATGCTCCCCAAATTTTTTTTTGTCACAATATTGCACTATATATTCAAATAAAAGGAAACGTCTTGAGGGCACTGTAGTTGGGGGGACAAGAATTTTTTTTATAAAATTTCAAAGGGCCATAACTCTGTGAAAAATCATCCGACCATAACCCGTTGATAATATTCACATCTCCTCTTGGTAGTGAAGCTTCCCATAAAGTTTCATTGAATTCCAGTCATTAGTTGCTGAGAAATAGCCCGGACAAGAATTGCACTATATGTACAGTTTATAGAAAATTTCAAAGGGCCATAACTCTGTGAAGAATCATCCGACCAGAACCCGCTGATAATATGCACATCTCCTCTTGGTAGTGAAGCTTCCCATAAAGTTTCATTGAATTCCTGTCATTAGTTGCTGAGAAATAGCCCAACAAAAATTGTGCATGGACGGACGGAAGGACGGACGAAGTAGCGACTATATGCTCCCCCCAAAATAAATTTTGGGGGAGCATAAAAACATTGAATAACAGCATTTATTTTGAGTAAGTGAAGCCAAGGATTTTGTTATAATTCCAGAAATTATTATTTTTTAACTTGTAATGAACAAAGAGGGGAAATAAAGTAATAAATAAATACATGACAATAAAGCTTCTGATGCGCTTAAGTGCGAATTCCAGGTTATTAGTTCCGCAAACACAAGCTTAAGACTGGAAAAGATTATTTGTTTT